>NC_134495.1:26997077-27142077 GCF_040206685.1 Ascaphus truei
GACTCTGAAATGTCTCTGTACTCTACTTTTATATGTCAAAGTACTATTTTCTTCTGTCTAATTATTCACTAGGTATAAAGTCACTATCATTGTTTCCATAATTTTCATTTAATATGGTGTCTTGTAAAAGGGACATTTTATGCAATAAATGATGGTTGTAACAAATGCTGCAACATGCAAGTTGATTAACAACAGGTTCAAGATGATCCTGACATTGAGAAAGTTTTACTCAAAAATGTTTATTACAATGCTACTGTATCCTAATGAAGAGTCAGTTCTGTCTCACACACAATGCTTGCAAGTTTCTACAGATGAAAATTCAGTTGAAATATAAACATGCTGACTGTACATTATATAGCTACTATAATGTTTTTCAAACATAGGGGTAAATCCAATACTTCAGCAGTGATGGTGGGTGGCAGTGGAGTACTATTTCCCAGAGCAGGTTACCACATTTATTCCTGGACAAAAACAGTGATAGCAATACTACAAAATAAAAATATATACAATGCTACCATTTATTTCAGTTATCAACTAGTGTCTCATGTCTCCTTGTCTCTTTTGTTTAGTCTCTTCTCCTCATATGCTGTTCCCACCTCTTGCACTTCTCTTCATATCCTGTTCCCATCTCTTGCTCTTCTCTTCATATCCTGTTCCCATCTCTTACTCTTCATATCCTGTTCCCACCTGCTGCTCTTGTCTTCATATGCTGTTTCATTCTCTTGCCCTTTTCTGTGCCTCCTCTTATTTTCCGCCCTGTTCCTGCCATAAAGTGCTATCTTGCAGTGTGCAGTAGCTGGTGACCTAAGGAATTGTCCTGCTAAACTCCTCATTTAGTAAATGTGGGCAAAAGATGCAGTAAGTAAGATACTGCCCACACCTTGGGAATGCCCCTCCCCTCAATATTATACAAACTGCCCCTCTCTCCACCTTTATGGCCTATATAAAAATACTACAGTATGAAGACAGGACTAGATAAGTCAGTGTTTGCATGTTCTCTACTCTTACTGTATATTTCAAAGCTTTATTTTCTCAATGCCTAATTATCCACTAGGTATAAAGTTTTCATTTAATATGGTATCTTGTAAAATAGACATTTTAAGCAATATATGATGGGTGTAAAAAGGCTGCAACAGGCAAGATGATTAACAACAAGTTCAAGATGATCCTGACATTGAGAGAGTTTGAATAAAAAATGTTTATTAAAATGCTACTGTATCCTAATGAAGAGTCGGTTCTGTCTAACACACAATAGTTGCAAGGTTCTCCAGATGAAAGCATAATAGTGAAACTGTGTATTATAAAGAGTTAATTTGATTCAAACATATGGGCATATCCAGAGATGGTGGACAGTAGTGGAGTGCTGCTTTCTGGAGTAGGTTACCACATTTATTCCCGTACACAATTGTGAATATTTAGTTTTTTTCTTATAGTTTGTAACAGTGATAGCAATACTACAAAATAAAAATATACAATGCTACCATTTATTTCAGTTCTCAACTAGTGTCTCATGTCTCCTCATCTCTTTTGTTTATTCTCTTCTACTCATATGCTCTTCCCACCTTGTGCTCTTGTCTTCATATGCTGTTCCCACCACTTGCCCGTTCATGTGACGCCTTCGCCCTGTTCCTGCCATAGAGTGCTATCTTGCAGTGGGCGGTAGCTGGTGACATAAGGAATTGTCCCGCTAAACTCCTCATTTAGTACATTTGGGGAAAAGATGCAGTAGGTAAGATACTACCCACACCTTGGAATGCCACCCCCTCTCCCCCTCAATATTCGACAAACTGCCTCTCTCTCCACCTTTAAGGCCATTATGAAAACACACCTCTATAATGAAGTATTTGAGTAGCTCCAAAGTAATATATAAGTTCTCCTCATTTATCACTTAGATTGAAAGTTCTTCGGGGCAATGGCTCCTTTTCCTAAAATGTACGTTTATTTATGTAGTGCTTATTCCCATTATGTCTCCTATTATTTTATCCCCTGTTCTACTGCTCCGATGTACCATGTACATGGACAGTGCTATAAACATAAAAGATACATACACAAATGTAAGTTTTAAAGCAGCAATACAGGTTAACTTAAAAAAATCTGTATATATTTTTATATTACAGATTTGAAGCAGGGGGGTCTCTGGAGATGAACTGTGTTAATTTCAGCTCCGGGGAACCCCTGCTTCCAGAATTACCTCCAAAGGGGTTGCTGTATCTCTGCGCAGTTTAAAGGTCCAGGTCACATGGGCCAAATGGAAGCCGCAACAGATGACGTTACGGCTTCCTATTGGCCCGGATGACGTAGGACATTTAAGCCGCCATTTGATTAGACACACCTTTTCTTTGCTGCAGCGATACCGGCACCAGTATGGAGGTTAGTATCCCTGGAAGCAGGGGGTCCACGGAGCTGATTTTTTTTCTTAAGTGATCCCTTATTGCTGCTTTAATAAACATATTAACTAAAAGGGAAACTTGCCAAGTAGAGGGTTCAGTAAGATAAATAAATTAAAGTGGGAATTAGACTCAATTGTCTTATTGATTATCTTTTAGGCACTCAGCCTTAGAAATGTAATAATGTACGTTGTACCAGAACATTGGTCAAAACAAAAACAATAAGGAAACAATTATTTACATAGAAAATAATTTAAAAAAACATATAATAATTACACAAACTCACTCTCCAGAAACCCCTACCCAGTGGTAAATCTCAGACAGATCACAAATAATGGCAATTCACCTTCTAAAGAATACTCTACAGTATCTCATGTCAGCATTTATGCAGTTAGAAAGGACAAAGTCCTAAAGTGTTTGAGTCCATGTGCTGAGTCTAGTCACAATAAGTGTGTGTGGTGGGGGGAGGGGGAAGCATTAAAGGATTTCAAATAAGGAATGCCTCACTAGGTGGTCTCTTAGTGCTGTTGTTTCTGATGTCAGTATAAGTACAAGGGGTAAACGGACGTAGCTGAGATTGAAGGTGAGTGTTAGTCCTTGAGATATGTGGGTTAATGGAAATCTGAGAACCTGGCTGGATGTTTCAAACCCCTGTAGTCCTTCTTTAGGACCGTGCAAGACACTCCATCATCAGCTTTTTTTTTTTGTATCTATTTTTTTATTGGTACCATCCATATACAGATATACATACAGAAATGTCATGAGCCCATGACATTTTATCACAGTGCAACTAGATAGGGACCAACAGCATTTTTCCGTTTTCCATACAAGGAAGAGAAAGGAGAAGGGGAGAGGGTGGGGCGCTGTGTGGGAGACAAACAGACGGGGAGGGGTAGTTGGATGGATGGGAGGGGTAATTGGATGGGGGGGAGGGAGGGGTAATTGGATGGGGGGGAGGGAGGGGTAATTGGATGGGGGGAGGGGTAATTGGATGGGGGGGAGGGAAGGGGTAGTTTACCCGGAGGCTTCCGGTTCCTATCTCCGACGGTCTGGGCATACTGGGGGTCCTAGGGGGCTCGGGTTTTATGGCTTTATTTCTCTATCCAGGGGTCCCATGTGTTCCAAAACGGTGGCATTTTTTATTTGAAGCATGGCTGTGAGCTTCTCCATGGTTATTACCTCATTGATCCTTCTAATTACTGTGTTTCTTGACGGGGCATTGATCTGTTTCCATGCTGCCGCGATCGAACATCTGGCCGCTTTCAGCATGGCCGTAATCAGCCTGGATAATGGCGCGGGGAGGCCATCAATGGGTTTGCTCAGCACAAAGGTCAGGGGATCCAGGGGAAGGGAGAGCCCCGAGGTCTCGCAGATAAGTGTCTGGATCATGGTCCAGAACCTCTGGATCTCTGGACATGACCACCAAATGTGGGCCATGTCCCCCTTTGGACCACATCCCCTCCAGCACAGGTCCAGTGTGCCGGGGTAGACCTGACTCAGCCTAGCCAGAGTCAGGTATCACTGGAAAATAATTTTGTAGATGTTTTCTTTTATTGTTGTGCAATGTTTTATGTTTTAGCAGGTAGAAAAAAAAAAGTGGTGGGGGGGTCGGGGGGAGGGGGTGGAGGGGGGGATGGAGGGGGATAATCCCTGACAAACGTTGCCAATCGTGTCGGGGTGAGATACCACCTCATCAGGACCTTATATGCATTCTCCTTTAACGTGACACATCAAGCTCTTTGCTGCCATCGTCAATATGGTGTCCTAGTCGTCGTCTTCTAAAGTCTCCCCTAAGTCTGCCTCCCATTTATTCCTGTAGCTGAGTTTGTTGTGTCCGTCTACAGCAGGACACACCACCTCTCTATAAATCCTAGAAGTAAGTTCCTTTGAGTATAGGTCCTTTTGAGCTGCTCAAAATTTGTTCGCCTTAGGGGTTTTTGGAATTTTAGTACAGAACGCTCTTATTTTGAGGTATCTAAAGAATTCCGAGTTTGGCATCTCTTTTTCAGATTTCAATTGCTCAAAGGGTTTTATTGATTTCCTACCCTCCAGATGTAAGATCCTCGTGAGGCCTTTCTGTTTCCAATTTAAGAGGTCACTGCTACTCAGGCCCGGAGCGAATTCTGGGTTGCCTACAAATGGGGTCATTAAGGAGTGCTTTACTGTGAGGGCACACTTTTATTTGGTACTCTCCCAAACTGCCAAGGAGCTGTTTAGTGCAGCGAGCGGTTCACCAACCAATTTAAAAAACTTTTTTGGAAGCCAAATTAGATCCTGTATCTCTATTGTGGTGCTGCACTCTTTTTCTAGCTCGAAACAACGTCTAAGGCTGGGGTGCAAGTGCCACTGTATAATTTGAGTTAGTTGGGCCACTCTGAAGTATGACAACAAGCAAGGTACTGCTAATCCTCCTCTTATAGTTGGTCTAATTAATGTGTTAGATTTAATACGTGGCTTTTTGTTACCCCAGACAAATTTCACCATAGAGGACTGCAGCCGGAGGATGTCTTCGCTGGAAATTCGAGTCCGAAGGGTCTGGAACAAGTATAAAATTCTGGGTAGTAGGTTCATTTTTAAGCTCTGTATTCTGCCTATCCAAGAGATATTATAGTTTGACCATTTTCTGAGATCCTCTTCAGAGTCCTTATTAGTCTGGGGTAATTCGCTTTATATAAGGCGCTATAATCTTTGGTGATGTTAACCCCTAGGTACTTTATGTAGGAGGCTTGCCATTTGAAATTAAAATTTACATCAATTAGTTTTTCTGTGACCTTAGGCAGGTTTATGTTCAGGGCTTCTGACTTTGACTGATTAACTTTGAACCTAGAGATCTTATTAAATTCCCCTAGCAGGCTAAACACATTCGACAGAGAGGTGAGGGGGTTTGACAATGTTAGGATAACATCGTCCACATACAGGGCCACCTTATGTGAATGCTCCTTAATTTGTATGTCTGGGTTTAGGTGGATGTGTGCCGCCAAGGGCTCAATGCAAAGTGCAAAGAGGAGCAGGGATAAAGGACATCCCTGTCTGGTTCCGCTCTTTATCTGGAATTCTTCCGATGGAAAGCCCTGGTGCCTGACCTTTGCCGTCGGACCCCGATATAGAGCTAGAATTGCGTTTATCAATCTCCCCCCCTGACCAAATTCTTTCAGCGTCTCTCGCAGGTAGGGCCAGTCAATCCGATCGAACGCTTTCTCGGCGTCCAGACTTTATGCTATTGACGGAATATTTTTTCTCTTAGCCAAATCGATTAAATCTATGATCCGTCTGGTGTTGTCTTCCGCCTACCTTCCACATATGAAGCCCACCTGATCGTCATGGACCAGCTTTTGCATCGCCTGGTTAAGGCGGTTGGCCACTAGTTTGGAGAAAATGTTGGTGTCTGAATTAATTAAGGATATAGGTCTGTAGATTTTACAATCCGCTGGATCCTTCCCCTGTTTATGTATCACTGAGATGGACGCCTGTAGCATTGGGCCTGGGATGGGGGCACCCTCCAAAAAGGAATTGAATAGTTTTAGCAAATTAGGAGCTAGAACTTTCCGGTATTTTTTGTAGTATAGATTAGAGAAGCCGTCTGGGCTAGGGGCCTTAGATGGCTTCAGTGCCTCCATTACCTATATTAGCTCCTCTAATGTGAAGTCTTCCTGCAGCGCCTCCCTTTCCTCTCTGCCTAATTTGGGCAAACTAGCCTCTTTTAGGAATGCCCATAGCTGTCTACGAGTGGTCTCGCAATGGGAGACCTTTGCCCCGTCATATAGGGTCTCGTAATAGGTTTTGAATTCTTCAACAATTAGTTTGGGGTCAGAAGTAAGGTCACCTTTCTTTGTCCGAATTGCCTGAATGTGGGAATTTTGATTTTTGTCTTTTAATTTATTGGCAAGTATGGTATCTGGCTTGTTTGCCTTTTTGAAAAATTTCCACTTGGACCATGCCAGCTCTTTCTCAGCCCGGGAGGCCAATAGTACATTTAGTTTTGTTTTAGTATCAAGCAAGGCCTTCAGAGCCGGTGCATGCTTGTTTTTCTTGTGAAGGTCAGAGAGGACGGCCAAATCTGATTGACGTTTTTTAATCTTCCCTTTTGCGTTTGCTCGCCATCCCAATGAGTTCTCCTCTCAGAGTTGCCTTATGGGCTTCCCATAAGGAGACCTGTGATGTCACACTGACAACATTCATCTGGAAATACTCCCTGATTTTATCCCCTATTTTTTGTTCAAATTCTGGGATTTTTAACAATAACTCATTGAGTTTCCAGTTCGCTCCTGGTCTGTGCAGCCTAAAGTCAGTGCACCGCAGCTCAACAGGTACGTGATCTGACCATAAAATCTCATGGATTCCCGTGTGGGAGATCTGAGAAACCATTCTATTAGAGAAAAAGAGGTAGTCTATCCTGCTGTACCTGTCATGTGGGTGTGAGTAAAAGGTGTACGCTCGCTCCCCTTGATGTTGTTCCCTCCATATGTCTATTAATTTATTGGCTTTCAATCCCTTAGACCATGCTAACCGGGTTTTCGGTCGAAGGTTAACCCCTGGTGTACATCTGTCATATGACGGGTCTAATGTCTGATTGAAATCTCCTCCCACAATCACACATCCCTGAGCTATTTTGTCTAACGTGGAGAAGAATTTGGTCATGCTTGCTCGCTTGGAGCATAAACGTTTGCTAAAGTGATGCTTTGACCTCTAATTTCTCCTACCAAAATTAGGAACCGTCCATTTTTATCTTTCTTTGTTAATTTAATATTTAACAGCACGCGGTTATGAACTAGGATTGTTACTCCTCTCTTTTTTTTCTTTGCTGAGGCTGAGGACCAGTTCCTGTATCTGCAGTCTATGTGTTTTGGGGAGCTCTTCTCAGAGAAGTGTGTCTCTTGTAAAAGAATGATATCTGGGTCATACCTCTTGTTATCGGACATGGCCACCCGCCGCTTCTGGGGACTATTAAAACCCTTAACATTGTGGGATATAATTACAAAGTCCTTACCCATTCGTGGAAGTTTAAGGGATGTGCTTTGCTAAGGGCTACCTGTTCCTGTAATGTGCTTCTGTTCGAGGATCCCCTCTGCGAACTGGACCCCCTTCAAAATGTGTTCTCTAACTACCGGGAAGAAAAAAAACAGTGGGACACACATGTAAGGAAAACATTCAGACAGACACAAGACAACAGATCACTACAGATAATGACAAACCTGTGGCAGCCTTGGGGCTAGCCCCTACTACCAGAGTAAATGACTCTCCTGGACATCCAGCTTGGTCGCAGTCCTGGATGTTCTTCCCCCAACCGCTGTCCATCTCGTCCGCTGGTCCAGTGAGGACTTCCATAAGCCACCCCGGCTTGGGCCTGCTGGTGCTCATGTGGAGGCCCATACTGTTAGTGGGAATGGACTCAGCCTCCCTCTCTTATATTTAATATCTACTCTTCTCATACTATTCCTCCCCCTCCTCCTTCCTCCCAGGGGGTTGCTCTCACAACCTAAAACTTAACTATCCAACTAAAACGTGAAACTCTATAACTGTAATCTGCTGTTCCTTTCAATGACTCTGATAAAGTTATTACCCCTCCCATTGGGGCTTAACTTCCTTTCTACTATATAAGATACAATTTCTCTCCTTAATACTGCCTCAGCTCTCCCTGTCTCTTCTCCCCAGCTCCTCTTCTTTTCCCCCTGTAGTCTCCTCCCTCCTTTTTTAATCTCCGCGGGCACTATCTGCCGCTTACTATGGTTCCCCGGCTCCCTCGCTCCCTTTGGAGCCTGTTCTTCCTCTCCTCTCAGTGCCGTCTTAGTCTCGTGAGACTGCAACCGTTCCGGCGCCTCTGTATGTCATCCTCATCTGGGATCTTGCACTTGCCCCAACCAAGATGGCCATCTGCCTACTTCCTGTGACGTATGACCGGGTGACGTCATTCCGCCATTGCTTGCGCAGAGAGACGGCTGTTTTCCCGCTTCTTCTTCCCACCACTGGAACTCCTCTGGCTTGCAGACCTCACGATGGCAACTTTGCCTTCCACCAGCGCCATCTTAGAAGGATGCGTTCCACCGCTAGCAGCCGCCATCATCTCCAAAGCTTCTGACTGATTGATTAGGTGAGATAGTTCTTTCAATCTGTATTTTTATTGCAGGATTATGCTTTGTTATTGCCGTCCTGTTTTTATTTTATTTTACGGGTGCCTTTGTTATCTCGGAGCCCGCTCTTTCTTTGGGGGTAATTGTTAAAGAAGGAGGCCACCCATGACTCACTCGTTCATCAAACCACTTTAATACACCGGAACAACAGGAACCTTGTGTAACTGACAACCAATCGCAACTTTGAACTTTTGTGGGTTTTTGTAACCCTTAGTCATGATCCTTAGTCTTCTTAGTCATCTTCAGAGGCGGTAGTCTCCCGGTTAGGTTTTGGCCTCCCAGCCTTCTGCCACTCCTGTTCTGCCGGTTGAACCTTGGGTGGGCCTGCACTTGGACCCTCCGTTAGCCCAATTTTGCGCAAAATGTCCTCTCCCTCTTCAATTTCTTTCATGGATATGGCTCTCCCATTCTTTATTACTAACAGGCCAAACGGGAAAGTCCATCTATAAGGAATGGCCCTCTCACGTAAGACCTTTGTGATTGGCTGAAGCCTCATTCATCTGGCTAGGGTTACCGGAGAAAGGTCCTGGAAGATTTGCAGGGAGGCTTCTTCAAACTTGCAAGTCCCCTCCATTTTGGACCTCTGGATCACTGCATCCCGGGTGCGGAAATAATGGAGCCTGGTGATTACATCTCTTGGCTGTTCCGTAGCTAGCGGTCTGCTTCTCAAGGCTCGGTGGCAGCGGTCCATCATTAGTTCATTCTCAGGTAGGTCTGGTAGTATTGCTGCCATCCAATGGGAGACAAAGCCCTCCACATCTGTTACCGACTCAGGGACGCCGCGGATTCTGATGTTGTTCCAACGTTCCCTATTTTCCGCATCCTCTTGCCGGTCAGCTATTTCAGCCACTTGTGTTTGTAGGAGCGAGGTTTTCTTCTTCGTTTTCTTAATTGATTTGGATGTGGCCACCATTTTTTCCTCCAAGACCCCCGAAGATCTCCTGTATTTTTCTTCTGCTGTTTTGCGGGGCCATCTCCAAGTATTCACCTCTAAAAATAGGTTGTTTTGGTCATTTATTTAGCGCTCGATCGTGGATATATTTTTAATCACTGTGTGATGGGGGACAGAGCTCACGGCTTATGCTGCCATCCATTTCACCATAGCGCATGCGCCTCAGAATATTTCAATTTCAACCAGGGATCTGTTTCTGCCCCAGCGATGCTTTGAGACGCCCATAAGGCGCAATAAGTGGTGATTTTATCTCCATTGCCTCTCATAAGAAAAAGAGCAAGCTGAAATTATATAAAAAAACTTACGGAAAAGATTTCACAATTGGAACTGCAACACAAAACTAATCCATCAAAAAAACTATATAAAGCTCTCTGTGCTGCTAGAATCGCCCTGAGGCAGGGTCAATTGGAAGATGTACAAAGTTTTATACAAGACTATATGATCTGAGCTCTTCAGGGAGAGCCCCTACTAATTCAGAGGCCATTTCTAAATGCAAACTTCCCCAGCTGACCAAAGCGGATTCAGAGACTTTAAATGGGAAAATCACCCAAGAGGAGTTGTCAATTGCAGTTAAAACTATAAAAGCAGCAAAAAAAACAGGCCCGGATGGGTTATCTAATGTGTATGTAGCCTAGGCCTCTGGCTACAATCTTTCCTTTGGGCCCTAACAGTATAAGTTCTGTTAGGTACAGGCTTTGTGAGAGATAACCCCTTCATGAAGGCCTAGCTTGTTATTGCAGCCTGGATGCATTGTTACTGTATCCAGGGGCGGGCTTAGCAACAACTTGAGAGTGTCATGCTTGGGAGGATACTGGCTGGGTCACATGCACAAAATGTTATGCCAGTCAGTATCAGACCTGCCCTGTTATGGGACAGGCTTACAAGCCACCCCTTAGGGCACATATCTGACACTCTTCCAGAAGTCAGGGCTCTCTCCCCTACCCCTGTGGAGTGGGAGAGTGTCTTACCGTATATACCATTAAGGATAAGGGAGCTGGGATGGGACCTACGCGCCTTCACCAAAGGGATTGTTGCTCCAGGAGTTATGACTGCTGTGAATATGATTATGCATCAATAAATCTCAGTTGGATTATATCTTATGGCTGCTTTACTGAGACATTATCTGAGTGCCAGTGTTGACCATCCTGGCTTATCCTGGCTGCATCAGGATCCTCACTGGTTGGAGGCGCTGCATCATGGAAGATCAGTTCTGAGAACCTGTCCTGATGTCTCACCAAACCACTGCAGAGTTTCTCAAGGCCTCCTGTTCCACATCACAGGTATGCACCCCACCAGAACACATGGTAGCCACATGATCTCACTCAGGGTGGGGGAACGGGTGCTACATATATTATAAAAAAAATTGGGGTGGGGGGTTTGTCCCCCTATAGTCTAGAAATGTTTAATTCTTTTCAACAAGTCGCTCCAATCCCAACGACTATGTCTGCTGCCAGTATATATAAAGTCATCATACATAAAGAAGGCCAGGACCCACTTCAATATGGAAGCTATCGTCCAATTTCTTTACTCAACATAGATCTTAAGATATACTGTAGCAAAATTCTGGCGAATAGACTAAATCCTATTTTGCCAAGTCTAATTCATATAGATTATGTTGGTTTTGTTCCGGGCAGACAAGCCTCCGCTAACATCTGAAAGATTATAGATATTATCGACCATGTGCATCTCATCGGCACAAAAGCTATTTTGTTGAGTCTAGACGCTGAGAAAGCGTTCGACAGAATAGATTGAGCGTTCTTGGATGGAGCAATTAAGCGGTGTGGATTTGGAGGCCCATTTCTGGAGGTTGTTAGAGCACTCTACCAAAGGCCTTCCGCCCTAGTCAAACTCCCAGGAAACAATTGAGATATGATTAGGATAAAAAATGGCACAAGACAGGGCTGCCCTCTACTCTTCGCCCTGTTCATCAAGCCACTTGCATCACAAATCGAGAGAATGTGAATATTCAAGGTATATACATCGGTAGCGTAAACTATAAGATCTGTCTTTTTGCTGACAATATTAAATTAACCTTATCTAACCCTCAAACATCTTTGCCCAACTTCCAATATTTTCTAACGGAATTTGGTAAAATTTCGGGCTATAAAATTAATAATGATAAATTGAGGACCTAAATTTAACAGTCCCAGCCACAGAAATAAAGCTCCTACAGCTACATTTTTATTATAAATGGAGCTCCTCCCATATTACATATCTGGGAGTTAAAATTGCCAGATATTATGGCTTTCTGTACCAATGTAATTACACCCTCCATTTACCAAGATCAAAAAAGACCTGGAGGTCTGGGATAAATTTCAGATATCTTGGATTGGGAGAATAGATCGGTCAAGATGAATATTCTCCCTAGACTGCTTAAATATTTTCAGACCCTTGCAATCCAGATACCAAGTATTGAATTTAAACATTTGCAAAGTAGGATATTTCAATTGATAAGGCAGGGCAAGAGACCAAGCACGGCTCGGTCAGTGATGTTGGCTTCAAGGGTGAGAGGGGGCATGGGGGTTCCAGACATGCAGAAGTATTATCAGACAGCCCAGCTACGTCAGGTGATTATTTGGAATGCCGACCCAAAACTATTCTTTTGGCTGGCCATGGAAGCTCACTATACAAGACCCTCATCCTTGCCGCTGTATATTTGGACCCCCCGTGACCCAGGAACTAAATGTTAAGATGTTCAAATTGGGCCCGATGAGGTGCATGTGGGACATTTGTAGCAAATGTTATGTATTCAGTGCTTATTTTTTTATTTGCAGCTTTCCCATTCATTGCCATTGTGGCAATCCATGTGGGCATGGTTTACAACTGACAATCAATTGGAAGAGGGTGTGGGGGTAGTTTCCCTCAGGAGGGTGGTTTGGCCTCCCATATGGGTAACCAGAGGGGGTGTTAACCCCTTAATAACCATAGTGATTAATAAGCACTAAAGTGATTAAGGGGTTGCAGTTCAGTAGTTAGTTTATTTATTTTACTGTCAGTGCCCACTGAAAACAAAGAGGTTGAAGATGGCTTTCCTCCTGGCAGGGGTAAGTACAACTTTAATTTACTATATGCTTGCTGGATAAAGTTTTGGTTATGTTTTATTTTTTTAATTGGAAAATGCACAATTATCCAGATCTGGATAATAATAATTTTGTCCCTTACTGTACTGTATGTGTTGGGTGGGGGGTTTGGGGTAGATGGATGGCTATTAGGGTGCCCATTCATTTCCTTTGGGGTTATCTTTAATGCCATTGAAGGCATAGATAACCACACTGGCAATCAATAGGTCTATTGGTGTTTGTATTGTATTTGTAATGTGTATTTGGGGTAGAGGGGGTGAGTAAAGGCGGTAGTTGCCCTGGGGTGGGTGCTTATGTCTCTCGGATGGATAGTATGAGGGGTAAACCCTTTAATTACAATAGCAGTTGCTACAGCTAAGGTAATGCAGTGGTTAAACCTTTCCACAACCTTCCTGATAGGCCTAACCACCCACCCTGGGGCAACTACCCCTTCACCCACCCCATTTTCCCCACTAAACCATGTACTCTGGCTTAACCCTTTCATTGCCTTAGTGGCTAGACACTAAATTAATGAAGATACTTTTATTTTATTTTGATAACACAGTATTGAAACACGGGGTCTCCGGAGCTTAAACACATTAGTTTACGCCTCGGGACCACCTGTTTTCTGAGTCCTGGTATTGGGTGCCGGTATCTCCCGGGATTGTTTAAATGTCCCAGTCATGTGGGCCAAGACGCAAGAGAATGGCGGAGATACCGGCTCCCCATTACAGGGCCTGTATCTCAGGAAATTAAGGAGGTTCAGCTCTGGAGAGCCGCTGCTTTAATACTGTGTTATTAAATTAAAATAAAAGCTGTGCGTTCACCTGTCAGAGGAGTGCAAGTAGAGTGACTGATTCAGTGTCACTCTTACTGTGCATCTCTTACAGACAGGTGCAACCCTGTAGGATTCACATATCGAGAATCCCATTCAGATGCAGGGACCCCTGTGGTGTTAATCCGGATGGGCCATGAAGTCTCCATTCTGCAATGCTGCGAGCACATAAAGAAAAAACAGTGCCGCAGTGGCTTTAGGGGTGACAGCACGATCAACTATAATGCTGCATCTTTTGCCCACATGTTCCTGGACTTGGGTGCTGGCCAAGGCATCTGCGATGTAGGCATTTTTCCTGGTTTATATGCAACTATACTATTGGGCAATGACCTGGGTCAGCTTCGATGCAACTATGCAGCCATAGCTGTGGCCATGGTGACTGGATCCAGAGTTGCTGGGATCCCAACCCAGAATCAGCTTTTGTTCAGGGACCCAAACCTGAACCCATTGCTCCCTGGACTTTGGAGCCTCCAGTCATGGATGTTCTGGAGAAGGTTGACCAGGTGAGACGAGCAGAGCCCACCTTGACTGTGACTGATATTCCCAAATGTGTGACTAGGGCTAGAGGGCCGGAGCAGAGTCAGGCATTTTCAGATGCCATGCGGATGGACACGAGCTTGGAGAGCATGAAGCAGTGCGCTGCTGAGCCATCCTCCGATCCTGGATACTGTGGCGATGTGGACTCTTATACCAGGAAAAAGCCCCAACAGCTCTGTACAGACCTTTGACAGCCAAATGCCAGTTGGTGGTACCTAGTAAGTAAGGAACAGTTGCTGTATTTAACACATGCGATACCACTAGCGGGGCCTCAGGGCTCCAGGCTGACCCAGAATTTCTACTGGCCAAGCGTATCGCGAGAGGCATCGGCATTCTGCTGCACCTGTGATTCCTCCCAGCGAGTGAGGTGGCAAGGGGATCGGGCAAAGGCCCACCTGAGTCCACTACCGGTGATCGGGGAACCCTTCCAGCCAGTGGAGGTAGACATCATCAGAAACCTGATGATCCCCAATAGGTTGGGGAAAATGAATATTTTAACGGTCGTGGACTTTGCGACAAGGTTCCCAGAGGTGGTGGCTCATCCCTCCATTGATACCCGGAAGGTGGCCGAGGGGCTTTTTATATTTTGACTATGGTAGGTTTCCCTAGTGAGATCCTGACTGATCAGGGAACACAGTTCATGAGTGAGCTGCTCCAGGGTTTCTGGGCTGCATGTGGGATGACCCCTCTCCACACGGCCCCCTATCATCCTCAAACCAATGGACTATGTGAGTGATTCAATGGCACCCTGAAACAAATCTGACTCTTGGTGAACTGCAAGAGGTGCAGGGGGGATCAGCTGGGGCAGCCACAGCAGAGATGTACAGTATACAGCCACCCCCATGTATGACTGTAGTACTGAGCGTAAAGTTATACTATAGTATACTGTAGTATAGTGTAGTTTGTGTAGTATAGTGTAGTGTGGATAAATGCATGTTATTGTCTGCTAGAAAAAAAAATTCTGCACATATAATTTTTTTTTTTTTACCCCGAAAATGTTTTATTAAATCAAGGGTGAGTCTTAGAATCGATAGCATCTTAGAATCTATGAAGTATGGTATGAACCCTTTAATTGGGAAGAATTGACCGTTTTTGCACGATGTAATATGTTTAGGGTCATGTGTGTTCAGAAATGTGTATGTCAGACACCTTGATCATTACAAGGTTATAACATTACTATTACATTTTTAACAATCCACTGGTTTGCCTGATTTCCACAGTGTATTATTATGGAGCAGTTCAGTTGTTCAGAGATTATTAGGTGCAACTCTATCCTTCAGATTTTGGGGCCTATTCACAAAAGCAGTGATAAGTTGTTTAGTGGACGATAAATGCTCTTATAGCGTGATACTGCCTGATCTGCTATTCACAAAGCAGTGATAACAGTACAGTATCGTGCTATAATGACTTTTTAACGCCCATAAACAGCAAGAGACAAAAAAAGTCATCCGATAGGCAAATAAAAGGCAAAAGTGCAATTTTTTGCCAGTAACAGCTATTTACAAAGCTGTGATAAGTTTAAGTTAGCAATATTTTTTAACCCGCTAAAGGCTGGTGCAAAAATGATTGAGAGATGCATAAAAGCATGTATTTTTTTCACCACTGTTATTAATCCTGAGGCCATTGGGGGTCTCCGGGTGATCCCCACGGTTATCCCGGGATCCTCGGGTGGTCCGCGCGGGTATCCTCGGGTTGTCCTCGGGTTGTCGCTGCGGGTATCCAGGGGTCCTCGGGGGGTCCCCGCTGGCCTGCGGTACCAATAGTGTGCCGGGAAAAAAAATTGTGCAATTCATTTAAATAAATACACCCCCCTTCAATACATACAGTACAGTAATGGGAAAAATTACTATTATCCAGATATGGATAATAGTGCATTTGTCCATTTATAATAAGACATAAACCAGCAGCATAAAGTAAATAAAACTTGCACTTACCCCTGCCATGATGAAGGCTTTCCTCATCACAATCCTTGTCCTCAGTGGGCAGCAACAATGCCATAAAAAATACAATCTAATGACCCCTACCCCTTAATCACTTTAGCGGTTAGTAACCCAAAATATAACACATTATATAGAAAAAGAATCCCATTAGAAATGCCAATAAACCAATCATTGTACAATCACAGTGCTACATGGGTATGATTTACCATTATCACAGTCAATGGTCAACCTAAAAAAATACAAACCTACAAATAAACAACCACCAACAATATCAAATTCAATCAAAATAATCACCAAATAAACCACAATATAAAAGTAATCACTAAAAAATACCAGAAATCAATAAAGCAAATACCAAATAAGCACCAGAATTAAAAATAATAAGACCAAAAATAAACCACAATTAAAAACACAAAAGAAATAGCAGAAATAATTAAAAGCAAACAACCAAAATACATATAAAAGAAATAAAAGCAAACATTTGTCAAAAAATGCATTGCTTGTCACTGTATATATCTATAGCCCTAAAGGGGCATACATTAATACATTGGCAATCAATTGACAATGAAAAAAATACAAATAAAAAATACAATGAAAAAACCTGCAAAATTAAAATAACATACATTCAATGTTTTTTCTTACTGTACCTTTAGATGTCTTCACCCTCCGATTCCCGGGGTCTCAGGAAGCTCTCAAACAAAGAATCCAGGTCCTCAGAAACAATAAGTTGTTTTCTTCTTCTTTCTCGTCTTCACGCGGGGAATGTCAAATTTTACCTGAAAGACATAACACATCTTCTAGAAATGGTTAGTGATCTAGTGTGGTGCAAAGTAGAAAACCAGACTGTGTGGTGCTCTTAAAACGTAGACTCAGCAACTTCAATTATAATGTATAACATAGTGTTTGTCCTTGGAGTATCCCACATATAAATGGTGACCACCTATAGCATAAACACCTATTTCCACCAGGTATCAATAAACCGGAAGAGTATAACCCCAATTGGTAAATACTCACACTAGCTAGTGTCCAGCCAAATCATTGAATGGGAAAAAACGGTGTATATAGAGTAAATAAACTCACTTAAGGCAGGTGGTCCTCCAGGGATTAACCTTCCTAGGTGCGTGCATCCGGTACTCCACAGCAAGGGCAGATATCCAGAAGGAGAATTGGAGCACAGCTACAAAAAAATGCTAGAGAGTGATTCCCAAAATGAGAGGTTTATTATGGTCAGAGCATGGTTGACAGAAAAAATAGAGCCCTCAGGCCCCCACCAACATGTTTCGAACGTGCGCTCTTTATCAAGGTGTACAATGATCTAATATTCCCCCTTACCTAATATAGTCTCCTTTTCCCGCCAAACGTCCCGTTAACCCGTCGCTTAGCTGTATCACCTGCAATGCGCCCTGTTGCCAGAGTGCATCACGAGTACCACGCTTCACGGCGGGTGTCGCGGTGACGTCAGCGCGTCAAGAAACACAACAAACTTTATTGACAATATAAACTTAACAATCTAACATAACTTCAAACAACTTTATTAATCTATTAAACATAATATATATTAACTAAAGATACAAACATATAATACGGATAAAATCAATTTAAAAAAAAAACACAAGCAAGTTTAAAGAAAAATTACAAGCAAGCTTTAATGAAAAAACGCTGATCGTTACAAGTTTAAAAGAAATATTTATTTATATATTGGGTTGTGAAACATATGAATCCACATATCCCCACCCTATCCAAGATTTTATAACCAGCATGTACCTACAAATTAGTCAATATATTCACTTATTTAATCAAACCTAATGAATAACTAGCATACATGCTTGTACCAACAGATTTTTTTACAATTGTATATAAGTTATATTCCTAAGGTATGGGTATGGGATTCATATGTTTCAGATCATAATCTTAACCATATACAGCTTTGAGGATGAGTATCTTATAGTGTAAGTGATATAACATAGTTTAGTTTTCCCAGTCTATCTATAGCAATCTATTTTGGATTGTATTCACTTTTTATTAACACATCATTACTTTTTGTTCGATGACACTTTTTATCTCCAAATATGTGGAACCGCTATGGGTACCAGCTTTGCTCCATCTTATGCCAACCTATTTTTGGGTTGGTGGGAGTCGGTCCACATATTTGGAGATAACAACCCTTATCGACACTTTATCACTTTTTATAGATGGTTTTTGGACGATTTAATATTTATTTGGGAAGGAGGGGAAGAATCACTTTTATTATTTATTAATCACCTTAATCACAATGATTTTAATTTAAAATTCACTTACACTTATGATTTTCACCATATTCATTATCTTGATCTATATTTATTTATTGATATGCATATGAAAATTGGTTCAAATATTTATAGGAAAGAAAACTCACGTAACACATATCTAAGATTTGACAGCTGCCATCCAAAACCCCTCTTAAATTCAATACCTAAAGGACAACTCATCCGATTAAAAAGGATTTGTTCCAATGAGGAAGACTTTCTGATTCAATCAGAGGAACTCTTAAAAAGATTTGAGGAGAGGGGATATCTTAAAACCAATCTTGAAAGGTCATTTGCTGAAGTTAGGGATATGAATAGGGATGATCCCTTAAATAAACAAAGGAATCCAAAACAGAGCACATGGGACTTTAATAGTCCAATGTTTATAACACAATTTAATGTTCAAGCGAATGGTATTAAGGAGATTGTGAGGAAACATTGGAATGTATTATCTGCAGACCCCTTACTGAAGAAAGTATACCAGGAGGGCCCACGTTTCGTCTTCAAAAAGGCTAAAACGGTTGCTAATTATGTCTCTCGAAGTCTTTTTACATCTAAAAAACAAGCACATGGGGTTGGTCTACCAAAGGGCTGTTACAAATGTTTGAGGTGTATTTCTTGTACGTTCATGGATCAAACATCTGATTTCAAATCCTTTAATACAGGACAAATATACACTATAAAATCCTTCATAAATTGCAATACCACATTCATAGTCTATTTATTGGACTGTGGATGTGGTAAGCAATATGTGGGACGCACAACGCGAGCATTGAAGGCCAGAATGCGAGAACATATTAGGTTGATTAAACTTAAAGATCTAACGCATCCGGTATCCCAACACTTTACAACCTGTAAATATGGAGATATTACCAAATTAAGATTTAGAGGAATCGAACATATTGAAATGCCATATAGGGGTGGTAATAGATTGGAATTATTGGATAAAAAGGAACTCTTCTGGATTTTTACTCTAAATACTAGGATCCCCTATGGATTGAATACAGATTGGGATCTAAACCCATACTTAAAATGATTTGATACCTAATTAATTGTAATTGTATTATGAATTCATTAATTATCACTATATAAAAATGTATATGTATTATGAATCCATTTATTATATACAAATTTATATCTTTATGTATATATATTCTATTTGCATATTATAATCTATTTGCATTACCATCAATTTCTATGCATATACTTGATTGTATAATGATAAAATAAATTACATACTTATAAGTTCTATAGATAGACTGGGAAAACTAAACTATGTTATATCACTTACACTATAAGATACTCATCCTCAAAGCTGTATATGGTTAAGATTATGATCTGAAACATATGAATCCCATACCCATACCTTAGGAATATAACTTACATACAATTGTAAAAAAATCTGTTGGTACAAGCATGTATGCTAGTTATTCATTAGGTTTGATTAAATAAGTGAATATATTGACTAATTTGTAGGTACATGCTGGTTATAAAATCTTGGATAGGGTGGGGATATGTGGATTCATATGTTTCACAACCCAATATATAAATAAATATTTCTTTTAAACTTGTAACGATCAGCGTTTTTTCATTAAAGCTTGCTTGTAATTTTTCTTTAAACTTGCTTGTGTTTTTTTTTTAAATTGATTTTATCCGTATTATATGTTTGTATCTTTAGTTAATATATATTATGTTTAATAGATTAATAAAGTTGTTTGAAGTTATGTTAGATTGTTAAGTTTATATTGTCAATAAAGTTTGTTGTGTTTCTTGACGCGCTGACGTCACCGCGACACCCGCCGTGAAGCGTGGTACTCGTGATGCACTCTGGCAACAGGGCGCATTGCAGGTGATACAGCTAAGCGACGGGTTAACGGGACGTTTGGCGGGAAAAGGAGACTTTATTAGGTAAGGGGGAATATTAGATCATTGTACACCTTGATAAAGAGCGCACGCTCGAAACATGTCGGTGGGGGCCTGAGGGCTCTATTTTTTCTGTCAACCATGCTCTGACCATAATAAACCTCTCATTTTGGGAATCACTCTCTAGCATTTTTTTGTAGCTGTGCTCCAATTCTCCTTCTGGATATCTGCCCTTAGTGTGGTGCAAAGAAAACATTTGGGTCACTTGTGACGTGACATCACTATACACATGCATTGAACATAAAAAAGAAGCCAAAGCAACAACTTTTTTTCTGGAAAAAGATGTATCTGGGCCAAACAATAAAATTATTTTATTATTGAATGTATGTATATTATCCTTAAAAATCATTACTTTTTTTTGAGAAAGTCTTTTATTTGCAAACTTGCGAATGGCAATGGGGACGAAGTCTGCACCCAGTTTCGCAAATCTGTATATGGGATACTGGGAAGAATCATGCATTTGGACAAATAACCCTGTTTTAGAGGATATTATTTTATACAGACGCTTTATAGATTACTTGATTTTTATATGGAAGGGAGGATAAGAGAAACGCAAGGTATTTTTTTTTTTTTGTAACTTAGATTTTATTGCACTTTTTCCAAACAAGTGATGCAGAATATGGTATACATTACATACATTCTTAGTGTTGATCTCCGTTATATACAGTACCGTACTTCAGTTCGTGAGACATATCCTGTTTTTTCGGGCCCTACTTAACCGGGTTGCCTTGGGTGGGCTAGTAGTAAAGATAATAACATTCACATAATACAATTAACTCAAATGGACAAGAACAAAACCAGAATCAAAAACAAAACAAAACAAAAAAAAGAGAGGGGGGGGTAGGGAGAGAATAGGGGGTGGTGCGGACGAGAGAGGAGCATCCTCTCGTGCTAGGTCTCCCAACTGCTCCTGGTAAGGCTCTTTGTGGGTTGTGTCCTCTCCAGTTTATCACCTCTGTAGGCTGTCTACTTGTCTGCGTAGTCGTCGTGAGCTGAGTTTCCACTCCTAAAGGAGAATGCATCTGCATCTATCATAGCCAGATTGTGTTCCTCTTAACTCCGGGTATATCCGTCTGCGCCAACCAAGGCATCCACACTTTGAGATATTTGGTGCCAGTGTCGTTAACTAGACTCGTCAACTTTTCCATCTGGCAGATAAACCATATTCGATTTCGAATCTTTGGGATACTTGGAATTTCGGGGCGTTTCCATAGTGCTGCGATCTCGCTCCGCGTGGCGATTGCAAAATGTGCTATAAGTTTATTGTTTGCTTTGCACAGGCCCGTTAGAGGTCTATTCAGGAGGAATAGCCATGGGTCTGGGGGAATAGTGAGATCGAAGACACTCTCTATCCAATTTCTTATTTCTTCCCAAAGTGGGGAGATCCGCGGGCAAGACCACAGCATATGTAACAAATCGGCCGATCCTCCGCACTGCCTGGGGCATAGCGAGGAGGATCCAGGCACGAACTTGGCTAATTTCATTGGGGTCAGGTACCACCGCATTAGGACCTTATATGCGTTCTCCTTGAGTGTGGTACATATGGAGCTTTTTGCCGTGACCAGGTATATAGCGTTCCACTCGTCGTCTTCTAATGTCTCTCCCAGGTCTCTTTCCCATTGGGTTCTAAATGACGGTGGTTGTTGTCTAGAGCTCGCAGAATCAACTACTTCCTTGTACAGTTGTGATGTGAGTCCCTTTGTGTCGGTCTCTGCCAGACAGAGCTTTTCGAATGTCGTCAAGGGGGGGTATGGGGCAAATTTGTTATAAAATGCTCGGAGCTGGAGGTACCTAAAAAATTCTGAGTGGGGTATATCTTTTTCTAGTCTGACGTGGTCAAATGTTTTAATCTTGCTATTGTATCCCTCCAGATCTTTGATCCGTATGTAACCTTTTTGTTTCCACATTGATGCATCTCCCTCTAGTAGGACAGGAGCGAACTTGGGATTGTTCCAAATTGGGGACATTGAGGAATTACTCGTTGTGAGGGAATATTTAGTCTTATTAGCCTCCCAGATAGACAATGAGTTGGTCATTGAGGATAGCGGCATGTCAGCAGATCGTCGTGCTGTTTTAGGTAGCCAAATCAAGTTGCGTAGTTTTAAAGGAGCGCAGGCAGCACTCTCTAATTGCACCCACCGTTTTAGGTGTGAAATGGATTGCCATTGCATAATTTGGCTTAATTGAGGCGCTTTATAGTCTGAGAGCAGGCAGGGTACCGCTAGGCCCCCTGCTAGGACAGATCTTTTCATATTTAATTTGTTGACTCTCAGTTTTTTCCCTCCCCAGATAAATTTAGAGATTTCAGACTGAAGTGAGAGCAAATCCTTCAGTCTGAGTGGCACTGGTAACGTCTGGAAAAGGTATAGGATACGGGGGAGTAGATTCATTTTGACGCTATGTATCCTACCTATCCAGGATATTCGTATGGAGGACCATTTATGGAGGTCAGCTATCAGCGTCCGAATTAGGTTGGGGTAATTTACATTGTAAATGTCTTTGATGTTCTTGGTTATGTGGACTCCTAGATACTTTATATATTTCTGTTGCCAATGGAAGTTAAAATTCAGTTGCAATAACTTCTCTACGTGTCTAGGGAAATTGATGTTGAGGGCTTCAGATTTAGCTTGGTTTATTTTGAATCCCGAAATGTTCGAGAATCTGTTCAATAAATCCAATAGGTTTGGCAAGGAGGTGAGGGGCTTTGAGATAATTAGTAGGATATCATCTGCATACAGGGCCGCTTTATGTGTTTGAGAGTATGCGTTTAACCCTGAGATGTCCGGGTTGCCTCTAATTTGTGCCGCCAGTGGTTCTATACATAGAGCGAACAGAAGAGGGGATAATGGACATCCCTGTCTCGTGCCACTCTTAATTTGGAAGGGGAGAGATGGAAAGCCCTGATGTATTACCCTGGCGGTAGGTCCTGAGTACAGCGAGAGAATCGCTCTACTCACCTGATCCACAAAGCCAAATGCCGCAAGCGTCTCCTCCAGGTAAGGCCAGTCTATCCTATCAAAAGCTTTTTCTGCATCCAGACTTAACAGCATACTTTGTGTGTTATTTTTATTAGCCAATTCTACCAGATCAATAAATCGCCGGGTATTGTCCGCTGCCTGTCTGCCTTTAATGAATCCAACCTGATCTGGGTGTATAAGTCTAGGTAGGATTAGACATAATCTATTGGCCAGTAGTTTAGCATATATTTTGATATCAGTATTGATTAGGGATATGGGCCTATAACTTTTGCAGTCCAGCGGATCCTTACCGGGTTTATGGATTAATGATATAGACGCCTGTAACATCTCTCTGGGGATGGGGGCTCCTGCTAATATTGTATTGAACACGTGGAGCAACCTAGGGGCTAGTACTTTGGCGAATTTCTTATAGTATAGCCCCGAGAAGCCATCTGGCCCTGGGGCTTTTGAGGGTTTGAGTTCCTTAATGGCTTGTGATACCTCCTCTATAGAGAAATCAGCGCCCATGGCCTCTCTCTCCGCCTCTGTCAATCTCCCTAGTTTTGAGCTGGCTAAGAAATCTCTCAGCTTCTCGCTCGTTTTAGCATTGTGTGCCACTTTCTCTCCATTATATAATGTTTCGTAGAACTAACCAAATTCTTCTACTATTTTCTTAGGATTGGCTGTGGGGGTGCCTGATTTTAAGCGTATAACTTGAATATTAAACTTCACTTGTCTGTCTCTTAATGCTCGGGCCAGCATAGTATCTGGCCTCTTTGCTTTTTCGTAAAATTTCCTCTTATACCAACTCAGCGAGTTATCTGCCCTGGAGGTCAACAACATGTTCAATTAAATTTTGATATCTTTCAATTCTTGTAGGGTTTGCGGGTCTGGGTTACTCTTATGGTGTGATGTAAGGGAGTGTAATCTCGATTGAAGCTTCATAATTTTAGAGTCCCTTTCCCGTTTTCTCCTAGCTGTGGTGCTAATTAGTATGCCCCTCAGCGTCGCTGTGTGAGCCTCCCATAGTACAAACTGGGAATCTACAGAGCCTGTGTTTGTGTGGAAGAATTTAACAATTTCTTCCTTTATCGTCTCATAAATCTCAGGGATTTTAAGGATTGATTCGTTAAGCTTCCAGTTCGCTCCTGGTCTGCCTGTTTGGATGTGCTCACACCTTAGCTCTATCGGTGCATGGTCAGACCATGAAATATCATGGATCCCAGCTCGGGAGACCAGAGGAACCAGTTGGCAAGAGACAAAAAAGTAATCGATTCTGCTGTAGGAGCCATGAGGGTGGGAATAGAACGTATAGTCCCTATCAGTCGGTGAAGTTCTCTCCATATGTCAGTCAGTTGGTTGTCTTTGAGGCCCTTGCGTAATGAGATCCCCGCTTTTTTATGTACCGTGCCCATATTCCCTGATCTGTCTAATTTTGGTTGCATGACCGTGTTGATGTCCCCTGCGAGTATTACACCGCCCCTCGCAAAGGCGCGTAGAGTCCGAAAAAAGGAATTTTTTATACATTTAAACACAAATGATCTTAATTTAAATTGCACTTACCATTTAAGTTCGGAAACAATAAACTATTTAGACATTGTCCTTTAAAGCGAGAATGAAAATGTTTTAACAAAAATATTTTTTAAAGAAGTGGATTGTAAGAGTTACCTGGATTTTAATAATAAGCATTTTAAATCGTGGAAGGACAATATTCCATATGGGCAATTGCTCAGGTTAAAAAGAATATGCACACGGGAAGTAGATTTCAAGGAACAAGCAAAATTACCTGAGGTAAAATGTATTGAAAGAGGTTATGAGAAGAGACAAATGATAAAAAGCACTGGATAAAGCCACTTAGAGGGATCGCGCTAGTCTGATAAGAACAAATAGGAACATGGACATCATAAAGAAAAGTGATCGGGACACAAAGAAAGATAAATGTATGTTCATCAAGAAAAACAGCAGGTGTGCAATGAACATTAGAAAAATTATGAATAAACATTGGAATTTTCTGACTACTGATCCCATTCTTAAAGATAACCTGGCAGAAAGGCCAGATATTGTTTTAAAAAAAGCAAGAAAAGCTCTGTCGATCAGGGACAACCACTAGGGGACTCATATCGCAGTTGTACAAGGAAGTGATGGGTTCGGGGGCAGCAGTGACGGAAAAACTGGGTTACATGACCAGATGGGAGTCCGACCTGGGGGAGGTGTTGGAGCTGGAGGAGTGGACAAAAATCGCAACTGCGGTCTCCAAGAGCTCCATGTGCGCGACCCTACGGGAGAACGCATATAAAGTTATGATGAGATGGTACTACAACCCCACAAAATTAGCTAAATTTCTGCCCAGTTACTCCCCATTGTGTCCTAGAGAATGTGGACAGCAAGCAGACTTGTTACACATGCTGTTGTCCTGCCCCAAAATAGTCGGGGTCTGGGAACAAATCAAAGATTGGATAAATAGAATCCTAGACGTTGAGGTCTCGTTAGACCCATGGCTGTTCCTTCTGAACAGACAGTTAAAAGGCCTACCCAAACATGCCCATAAACTGATAACTCGCTTTGCAACGGCAATGAGGGGGGATATCACAGCACGATGGAAACAAAATACGATCCCATTAATAGCAGCAATTCGGAACAGAATATGGACGGTCTGCCAGATGGAGAAGCTGACCAGCCTCGTGAATGACACAGGCGAAAACTACCTAAAAGTCTGGACGCCGTGGCTGGACCAGTTAGACATACCGGGGGTTGAAAGGTCCACAATTTGGCCATGATAGAGAGAAATGCGTTCTCCCGTGGGGGGGCAGTACAAACAAAAATAACAAACAAACAAAAAAAAAAAAAGAGACAGACGGGATTATGAAGAGACAATGGGAGTCCCGCGGAGAGGGTGCAGACGAGGCCGGGGAGACCCCGGCCACCCCCTGTAAGAGATGGACTGGTGGTGATAAGGCTCACAGCGGAAACACAGTGGAAGATACTCCCCTCCCCACCCCCTCCCACCCCCTCCCACCCCCTCCCACCCTCTTCCTATTTCCCCTACGATTAGATTAGAGGTGTATGTCTGTTTGTCTGTCTCCCCAGTATGTCTTGTGCACAGCTAGACTACATGGACACTGGACTATGATTTGATATTGATCTGGATAAAAATGTTGGCAATGTCTGATGTACATGTGAACCTTTAATAAACTTTAAGTGGAAAAAAAAAAAAAAAACAAGAAACATTAAGAATACTCTTGCTCCAAGCGGTCTAAGCAGTGCACAGTGTGCCAAAGATTGTACACAAAACCCAAGTATTGAAGGGAATTGGCTTTTAAATGGCGCCACCAGGCTGTTACAAATGTGGGCATGCTAGGTGACTTATGTGCCCACAGGCCCACAGGTTATGAATAAAGCCAAGGAATTCAAATAAAACACCACAAATGATACTTTAAAATTAAGAAGTATATTAATTGCAATACCTCGTTTTGTAGTTTATTTATTAACATGGAGTTGTGGAATGCAATATATTGGGCGAACAAAGAGACCTCTTAAAGAAAGATTTTGAGGACACAGATGAAATATTATGAAGGGCTTTCAGGGACATGGAGTCTCAAGACATTTCCTCTACAAACATAATAAAGACCCCTCAAGATTGCAAATTACAGGGATTTAACATATTAAAACAAGCTCACTGAGAGGAAATAGAATGGGTAAACTAAGAAGACAAGAGACCTGTTGGATCTTTAAAATGCAGACTCTGTTCCCAGAAGGATTGAATGAAGACCTTGATTTATTAGCATTTCAATTATATGATTTTTAATATATGTTTTTTAATAGAGGTTTTAACTTGTATCTTTTTTGTCAGTTCTATAAACATGTGTATTAAATATTTTATCAACAATTATATCCAGTTTTTTATAAGACATACCTGTTTTTATCTAATCCATTCATGTGTCATTTTAAGTTTTAAGTAATTACAATTTTAGTCAAGTTTATGAAGTATTCTAGTAGTATGAAGTTATAAGGAGAAAGAGTGGCTCAGTGAGTAAAGACACTGCCTAGCGCTGAGTTTTAAGCAGGGGAATCTTGTACAATCCCCACTGTCAGCTCCTGTGACCTTGGGCAAGTCACCTTATCTCCCTTTGCCTCAGGCACCAAAATATAGATTGTAAGATCTATGGGGCAGGGACCTGTGTCTGCAAAATGTGTCTGCAAAATGTCTCTGTAAAACTAGCAGCACTATACAAGAACTTGCTGTTATTATAAGCTATAGCATTGGATTTATTGTATTCATTCTTTTTATTACATCTGTACAGATTACATTTATAATTCAATTATTTTTTAGTGAACTCATAAAGATGTGGGCGTATAATATAAAATAATTGTTTCTGACATACAGTAATGGTGATCCACAGGATTTAATATATGTTCATCAACTCAATATACTTATCTAATAGTGATTAAAGTCTAATTGATTTAGAACAAAATGTATTGGTTGTAATACAGTTCTAACCACTGATAGCCATATAATCCATCTGCCCAGACACTAATTAGATGACTCAGCTAAATTGATTAATTAAAACAAGTGTTATCAATGTATGAATCATTTTTCAAACTACATATAATGGGGCATGATCGGATGCAGATACATCCCTGATAAAACCACCGTAAGTGGAGAAATGTGAAGGAGGTATCTGTGGCAGGCACAAATTGTCACAAGGAAAAAGGCAAAAAAGGCAGCGCATTGCCAAAAACCAGGAGGGGCTCACAAGTACTTTAAAAGGGTTTATTCCATAAGAGGATCAAACATATCCCCAGAGAGCAACAAAAAAAATACCACACCAACACGTTTCGGGCCGTGTGCCCTTTCTCACCACACCATGAGTGGTGTTTTTTTGTTGGATTAAGTAACCCCTTAATTACTATAGCGGTTTTTAACCTTTAAGGTAATTAAAGGGTTAGTGGCTATTGGATTGTATTTTTTCTTGTATTCTTTCTGGCAATGGAGAACATGAACCTGCAGTATTCTGATGAGGACGCCCTTCATGATGGCAGGGGTAAATTGAACATTATAATTACTTTATTTATGCTGGCTGGCTAATGTTTGATTTTGTAATAGGCAAATGAGCCATTATCCATATCTGCATATTAGTTATTTTGCCCATTACTGTACTGTATGTGTTGGGGGGGAGGTGTATTTATTGCAATGTATTCCATATATACATTCAATATTGTATTGAACATGTGGAGCAACCTAGGGGCTAGAACTTTGGCGAATTTCTTATAGTATAGCCCCGAGAAGCCATCTGGCCCTGGGGCTTTTGAGGGTTTGAGTTCCTTAATGGCTTGTGATACCTCCTCTATAGAGAAATCAGCGCCCATGGCCTCTCTCTCCGCCTCTGTCAATCTCCCTAGTTTTGAGCTGGCTAAGAAATCTCTCAGCTTCTCGCTCGTTTTAGCATTGTGTGCCACTTTCTCTCCATTATATAATGTTTCGTAGAACTAACCAAATTCTTCTACTATTTTCTTAGGATTGGCTGTGGGGGTGCCTGATTTTAAGCGTATAGCTTGGATATTAAACTTCACTTGTCTGTTTCTTAACGCTCGGGCCAGCATAGTATCCGGCCTGTTTGCTTTTTCGTAAAATTTCCTCTTAGACCAACTCAGCGAGTTATCTGCCCTGGAGGTCAACAACATGTTCAATTAAATTTTGATATCTTTCAATTCTTGTAGGGTTTGCGGGTCTGGGTTACTCTTATGGTGTGATGTAAGGGAGTGTAATCTCGATTGAAGCTTCATAATTTTAGAGTCCCTTTCCCGTTTTCTCCTAGCTGTGGTGCTAATTAGTATGCCCCTCAGCGTCGCTTTGTGAGCCTCCCATAGTACAAACTGGGAATCTACAGAGCCTGTGTTTGTGTGGAAGAATTGAACAATTTCTTCCTTTATCGTCTCATAAATCTCAGAGATTTTAAGGATTGATTCGTTAAGCTTCCAGTTCGCTCCTGGTCTGCCTGTTCGGATGTGCTCGCACCTTAGCTCTATCGGTGCATGGTCAGATGATGAAATATCATGGATCCCAGCTCGGGAGACCAGAGGAACCAGTTGGCAAGAGACGAAAAAGTAATCGATTCTGCTGTAGGAGCCATGAGGGTGGGAATAAAACGTATAGTCCCTATCAGTCGGGTGAAGTTCTCTCCATATGTCAGTCAGTTGGTTGTCTTTGAGGCCCTTGCATAAAGAGATCCCCGCTTTTTTATGTACCGTGCCCATATTCCCTGATCTGTCTAATTTTGGTTGCATGACCGTGTTGATGTCCCCTGCGAGTATTACACCGCCCCTTGCAAAGGCGCGTAGAGTCCGAAAAAAGGAATTTTTTATACATTTAAACACAAATGATCTTAATTTAAATTGCACTTACCATTTAAGTTCGGAAACAATAAACTATTTAGACATTGTCCTTTAAAGCGAGAATGAAAATGTTTTAACAAAATTTTTTTTTAAAGAAGTGGATTGTAAGAGGTACCTGGATTTTAATAATAACCATTTTAAATCGTGGAAGGACAATATTCCATATGGGCAATTGCTCAGGTTAAAAAGAATATGCACACGGGAAGTAGATTTCAAGGAACAAGCAAAATTACATGAGGTAAAATGTATTGAAAGAGGTTATGAGAAGAGACAAACGATAAAAAGCACTGGATAAAGCCACTTAGAGGGATCGTGCTAGTCTGATAAGAACAAATAGGAACATGGACATCATAAAGAAAAGTGATCGGGACACAAAGAAAGATAAATGTATGTTCATCACGAAAAACAGCAGGTGTGCAATGAACATTAGAAAAATTATGAATAAACATTGGAATTTTCTGACTACTGATCCCATTCTTAAAGATAACCTGGCAGAAAGGCCAGATATTGTTTTAAAAAAAGCAAGAAAAGCTCTGTCGATCAGGGACAACCACTAGGGGACTCATATCGCAGTTGTACAAGGTTACTTGGGTTACATGACCAGATGGGAGTCCGACCTGGGGGAGGTGTTGGAGCTGGAGGAGTGGACAAAAATCGCAACTGCGGTCTCCAAGAGCTCCATGTGCATGACCCTACGGGAGAACGCATATAAAGTTATGATGAGATGGTACTACACCCCCACAAAATTAGCTAAATGTCTGCCCAGTTACTCCCCATTGTGTCCTAGAGAATGTGGACAGCAAGCAGACTTGTTACACATGCTGTTGTCCTGCCCCAAAATTGTCGGGGTCTGGGAACAAATCAAAGATTGGATAAATAGAATCCTAGACGTTGAGGTCTCGTTAGACCCATGGCTGTTCCTTCTGAACAGACCGTTAAAAGGCCTACCCAAACATGCCCATAAACTGATAACTCACTTTGCAAGGGCAATGAGGGGGGAGATCACAGCACGATGGAAACAAAATACGATTCCATTAATAGCAGCAATTCGGAACAGAATATGGACGGTCTGCCAGATGGAGAAGCTGACCAGCCTCGTGAATGACACAGGCGAAAACTACCTAAAAGTCTGGACGCCGTGGCTGGACCAGTTAGACATACCGGGGGTTGAAAGGTCCACAATTTGGCCATGATAGAGAGAAATGCGTTCTCCCGTGGGGGGGCAGCACAAACAAAAAAAACAAACAAACAAAAAAAAAAAAAAGAGACAGACGGGATAATGAAGAGACAATGGGAGTCCCGCAGGGAGGGTGCAGACGAGGCCGGGGAGACCCCGGCCACCCCCTGTAAGAGATTGACCGGTGGTGATAAGGCTCACAGCAGAACCACAGTGGAAGATACTCCCCTCCCACCCTCCCCCTATTTCCCCTACGATTAGATTAGAGGTGTATGTCTGTTTGTCTGTCTCCCCAGTATGTCTTGTGCACAGCTAGACTACATGGACACTGGACTATGATTTGATATTGATCTGGATAAAAATGTTGGCAATGTCTGATGTACATGTGAACCTTTAATAAACTTTAAGTGGAAAAAAAAAAAAAAAACAAGAAACATTAAGAATACTCTTGCTCCAAGCGGTCTAAGCAGTGCACAGTGTGCCAAAGATTGTACACAAAACCCAAGTATTGAAGGGAATTGGCTTTTAAATGGCGCCACCAGGCTGTTACAAATGTGGGCATGCTAGGTGACTTATGTGCCCACAGGCCCACAGGTTATGAATAAAGCCAAGGAATTCAAATAAAACACCACAAATGAAACTTTTAAAATTAAGAAGTATATTAATTGCAATACCTCGTTTTGTAGTTTATTTATTAACATGAAGTTGTGGAATGCAATATATTGGGCGAACAAAGAGACCTCTTAAAGAAAGATTTTGAGGACACAGATGAAATATTATGAAGGGCTTTCAGGGACATGGAGTCTCAAGACATTTCCTCTACAAACATAATAAAGACCCCTCAAGCTTGCAAATTACAGGGATTGAACATATTAAAACAAGCTCACTGAGAGGAAATAGAATGGGTAAACTAAGAAGACAAGAGACCTATTGGATCTTTAAAATGCAGACTCTGTTCCCAGAAGGATTGAATGAAGACCTTGATTTATTAGCATTTCAATTATATGATTTTTAATATATGTTTTTTAATAGAGGTTTTAACTTGTATCTTTTTTGTCAGTTCTATAAACATGTGTATTAAATATTTTATCAACAATTATATCCAGTTTTTTATAAGACATACCTGTTTTTATCTAATCCATTCATGTGTCATTTTAAGTTTTAAGTAATTACAATTTTAGTCAAGTTTATGAAGTATTCTAGTAGTATGAAGTTATAAGGAGAAAGAGTGGCTCAGTGAGTAAAGACACTGCCTAGCGCTGAGTTTTAAGCAGGGGAATCTTGTTCAATCCCCACTGTCAGCTCCTGTGACCTTGGGCAAGTCACCTTATCTCCCTTTGCCTCAGGCACCAAAATATAGATTGTAAGATCTATGGGGCAGGGACCTGTGTCTGCAAAATGTCTCTGTAAAACTAGCAGCACTATACAAGAACTTGCTGTTATTATAAGCTATAGCATTGGAAATATTGTATTCATTCTTTTTATTACATCTGTACAGATTACATTTATAGTTCAATTATTTTTTAGTGAACTCATAAAGATGTGGGCGTATAATATAAAATAATTGTTTCTGACATACAGTAATGGTGATCGACAGGATTTAATATATGTTCATCAACTCAATATACTTATCTAATAGTGATTAAAGTCTAATTGATTTAGAACAAAATGTATTGGTTGTAATACAGTTCTAACCACTGATAGCCATATAATCCATCTGCCCAGACACTAATTAGATGACTCAGCTAAATTGATTAATTAAAACAAGTGTTATCAATGTATGAATCATTTTTCAAACTACATATAATGGGGCATGATGGGATGCAGATACATCCCTGATGAAACCACCGTAAGTGGAGAAATGTGAAGGAGGTATCTGTGGCAGGCACAAATTGTCACAAGGAAAAAGGCAAAAAAGGCAGCGCATTGCCAAAAACCAGGAGGGGCTCACAAGTACTTTAAAAGGGTTTATTCCATAAGAGGATCAAACATATCCCCAGAGAGCAACAAAAAAAATACCACACCAACACGTTTCGGGCCGTGTGCCCTTTCTCACCACACCATGAGTGGTGTTTTTTTATTGGATTAAGTAACCCCTTAATTATTATAGCGGTTTTTAACCTTTAAGGTAATTAAAGGGTTAGGGGCTATTGGATTGTATTTTTTCTTGTATTCTTTCTGGCAATGGAGAACATGAACCTGCAGAATTCTGACGAGGACGCCCTTCATGATGGCAGGAGTAAATTGAACATTATAATTACTTTATTTATGCTGGCTGGCTAATGTTTGATTTTATAATAGGCAAATGAGCTATTATCCATATCTGCATATTAGTTATTTGGCCCATTACTGTACTGTATGTGTTGGGGGGAGGTGTATTTATTGCAATGTATTCCATGTTTATTTTCCCAACGGGATTGGTACTGCAGGTCAGCAGGGACCCACGGGGACCACTTGATGACATCAGGACACCCAATGGGACCACCTGGGGACCACAGATACCCATGGGGATCACCTGAGGACCCCCAGATACCCACATGGACAACCCGAGGGCACCCAGACACCTTCAGGGACCACCTGAGGGGCCCCCAGATAGCTGTGAGGACCAACTGGAGTCCCACAGACACTCTTGGGGACCACCCGGAGACCCCGCTGGCCTCTGGTATCAATGCTGTGTATAAAAAAATTAAAAATGCTTTTATGTGAGGGCATAACTGATCTGAAGGCGGAGGGAACCAAGGGTTTCCCATTACAAGATGTACCTATCCATTATGGACTCTCCTCTCTTCCATGCCATGAAGTGGGTTGTGTGTTGGTGGTTAGTACATATTGTGATGTTTATTGTGGGCAGAGGGTTTGAGTGAAGGACCAAGTACCCACTTCGATGAAAATTCAACGAGATGGTCAATAGCAGGCTGTAATGGCCCATTAGATTAATACCCTCCCTTCATGTCTTGTCATACTCCTTGAGAAAGGGCGAACTCGCCCGAAACATATGTGAGGAGGTATTTTTTGGTATGTTCTAGTATCTGTTTTATGTAGATTTAATAAATTGATTTTATTACCTACCTGGTGAGTCTGTCATCCCAAGGAGCAGCGCTGATATCGATAATTTTTTCTTTGTTACTTCTGGATCATGGTCACGCAGGAAGTATCACAAGACCAGGAGACACAGAGGGGACGGACTCTCGTGAGCTGTGTGAGCTCCATCCGTGGGCTGCTGCAATTGCAGCCGCTGGCCCCACATGGGAAGCGGGTCTGCAAGTGGCCCTTACCCCGCATCTTCAAAAGGTCTTTTTTCCTGCTCCGCACTTATATCTTATTTGGCTACTAGCTGTGGGGGTCAACCTTGAGTGGACAGACGGTTCCTTTGGATATTAACACATCAAGGGTCGCTGCTTTTGAATGGGACTTGTGCTGTGTGAATCCTACCTGGTTCCAACTGTATGTAAGAAATGCGCAGAAAGAGAGACTGAATCAGTCACTCTACCTGCGCACGATCTTAATTCTTTGTGATTTGCTATCCCTTGATCCTCCGGTACATGTAGCACTAGCACTCTGTTGGTTTATTTGCTGTTTGATCCAAATCCACGATTTCAAACAGCAATGGGTCACTGGTAAAATCCAAAGTCCTTTTCTTCTATCTGTATCTTCATCTGTTAACTGGAATCAATTTGGGGATCTTTTGGGGTCTTCCAGCTTCTTCTTCTGTATCTTCTTCTTCATCTGTATCTTGTCCATCTTCATCCATCTTCAGCAGGCACGCCCTTGTATTCCTATTGGAGGAGGAGGTCCTCCCTCCTCAGCTTCTTGCCGTCAATTGAGGCTGCACAGTCTTTTATAGGCCTGTGACGTCACATTTGAGTGCAAATGGTTCACACACCTCTGATTGATTGGCTGTGAAAACCATGTGTTTTTATTTTTGGTGACGTCATGTAAAGGGAGTGAAGCCAGCCAATCAGAATGTCTGTGCTTCCTTTCCCTTTAACATGACATCACCAAAAGCAACATATCTACCGTCACATGATACTTCAACCAATCAGATTGGGAGATGTATATCCCCAATCTGATTGGTTGTAGTAGACCAGATACATGTTGGTTTACTGGCTGCTGTGCTGGCTGCTGTGTGCTTGATCTGAAGGCGGAGGGAACCAAGGGTTTCCCATTACAAGATGTACCTATCCATTATGAACTCTTCTCTCTTCCATGCAATGAACCGGCACCATGCAAGTACAGTATCTAGCACTATATCTTCTAACGGTGCTGTCTAGCCCCAGATAAAATGCCTGCCCCTCGGACTGTATACGTTATCATCTATTACATTGTGGGGTTACTATTATCAGGCAACTGGCATCAACCTTTGAGCTATATATGTAGCCTTTTCTTTGCTGCTGACTTTCACCGTGGATCATATCTACTACCAATTACGTGTGATATGTTTACCAGCTGCACTCTGGTCATTATACAAGCAATCTCATGTCACATATGTCTTTGCAAGTATTATACTTTCTATAATCATTAATATCATTTACCATGGGACTTTGTGCAGCTTATGCAATTGAGATTTAGAATTTTTAGGAAGTTTTTTTCTATTCTTTACCATCCTTTGTCCTACAGTATGGTTTCTTTGGATAATTATATCCCCTCATCACGTTTCTGATTACATAGTCTGATTACTATAAGGACGTTACTATTGCAGGGACTATGTTTAATCCTATGGAGGGTATATTTTAGAGAGATGCCAATCCCTCTAGGGCAGTGTTTCCCAACTCCAGTCCTCAGGGAACCCCAACAGTTCAGGTCTTGAGGATATCCCTGCTCCAGCACAGGTGGCTCAGTCAAAAGGATTGGGCCGCTGATTACTGAAACACTGCTCTAGGGTGTTTCTGATCAACACACGCGTTTTCGTGTTTATATGTGCTTAGGTGTTTTTTTATACCCCACTTTATTTTAAACATTGTTTATTAAAGAATTATATTTTTAACTAAGTTTACTAATCAATGTACATAAGGGGTTATTTTGTTAAATTGGTTAACATTACTCAGTATCATCTTCATTATTTCATCCTAAGAAAGCCCTATTGCAGTAAATATTGATATTAATATGTAGGAGAGTGCACTATAAAGGGGTTCCTTTGTGGAGAACGTCCATAGTTCTAACAGCCATTACATCACACTTTTTGTTGCTATTGCTGTTATTAACCCTACTGCAGCCCTATTTTTGGTAATAGGAAGAACTGTGTGCCCATTATTTCGCTCTATTAGATAGTCTACATAATGAAAGCATTGCTAAATAAAATATCATAAAAATGGAGGGTATCTACAGTATACTAAGAGATGCTACTCTATAAGACCCTCCTTGGAAGACACTTTATGTTACAACCCCATTCAAGTGGATGGGTCATATTAACTAAGCAGTGTTACTCCATAAGAACTTTCTGGGGGGGGCGAAGAATTGACTGTAAGCAGCAATATTTTAAAATATGAAATAGCTTAATGATTAATAAATAGTAAATATAGTCCTTAATATGTTCCTCTTTTGATGAGTGATGTGGCCCACCTTTATTAGCATTTTTATCTACTGTATGTAGTGAATGACTCATCTTGAAACTGAGCTACTAGTCATGCTCACTAAGCAATATGTATCATTAAAACAGGGCATGTTTAATCATTGTTGTTCACATCTATATAAAGGAGCATGTTCCTGTGAGATGATTGAAAAGAAAACACAGGTGGGTCATTTATCAAGGCGGTGCACAACCTATACAAGATTTAAGTGTTGCTAAATTTCACCTAATTTATTTAATTATAATGCAATGTATGCAACTTTGCTTAATTTCGCTACAATTACTTACAGGCATCTGACTAATGTTTAATAAACTAGTCTACTCCCTGTAGTCACATTGTATATTTTGATACAAGGTGTAACTGATTGAAATATACATGGCCTCCGAGTCCCACCCTCCTCCACGTACTCACAGGCTCATAGTCACAGAGTGAAGTTTAACTTCTACATTGAATAGGACAAGCTTAAAAATAAGGTATCCCTACAATGGTTTGCACCTGGCTAGCCTCGTCCCAACTACCATTGCCAGCAAATTATTGGCGGATTGGCCCCTGTTCAGGCATTGATCAAAAAGCCTCACTGTGACCATAAAAGTGTATTTGTTTGTGTGTATGTATATACACAGACACACACAGGCACGTAGAATGTAATGACATTACACTATCAACAAATTAATTAATACCTATACACTGGCGACACACTTTATTCGAGCTCGGCTAGTCCCACGAATTCGGGTATACCCGGGTGTATTGAGGTTTGTGACTGTTTTCTGCCCGAGTGCATTGAGTTATTTTCCAAGCAGGGATTGAAGATTTATTCCCGCTGGCTGCAATACTGCACAGTATATATATATATATATATATATATATACTGCATTACAATTCATGAATGTATGCCATCTGGTAGACACGCGAAGCATTGCAGCCTATTAAATCCTAATCATTATCATTTAACAGATCAGCCGCCCATCAGCCAGGCATGAACCCAGGCTGGGAAGGCAAACGCAACGGGGCTTGTCAGAGGTGAGGAGTGGCGCATTCCAGGTATCTGCCAGGTACATACTGGGTATTTGCTCGAATAAAGTGTGTCGGTGCAGTATACTCATAAATAAAAACTTATTATCAACAACCCAGGGTGAGAGGGTAATGCATTTCCTAAAAGTGCACAATCTTCTAACTGATACACCATTGGCTCCATGAAAAATGTATAACCTACTTAAGCCCCTCCCCCCCACCCTTTTAACCTCATGGTACAACAATTGGCTAACCACCAAAGCACCTACCCTCAACCGCTGAAACACCAATCCTATTTTTATACTGCATTAAGTTCCTGCCCATCTAAATTATGGACCATGTGACTGTGTAATGCTGAAGACCCCAAAAGTAGGATAAATGAATGAATAGATAACAGATACTTGTAGGGGGGACCCCTAAACATAAACTTGATAGAAGACAGGTACTGGGTTGCAGTCCCGGATGGTAAGCTCACTGATAAGTGACGCTGTTGTAAACAATAAACCAGGAAGATTGAGCATAATAACACCCTATAACGTACCAATTGTCTAAACAAAGTCCTGAACAGGAAAACATGTAGCAAGCGATTGACTCACTCTGAGTGCTGCACAGTCCATGCGATCCAAAGGTGAGGGGTCCCCAGGTGTGCTTCCGTCCAAGGGGTAGGCTAGTAGAGAAGGAGAAAAACTGGAAGAGCACTACTGTAGGTATCAAAAAAGTAGAAAGGAGGGTGCGTATCCCATAAAAAAGATTATTATTTGGTCATGGAAAAACAGGGATATGGAGAGCCCTACCAACGTTTCATGCTTCACAAAGCGCTTTCTCAAGGTATACATAAACACAACTTTATTAACATATATATAGACACAGAATAACATAACCAGCCAATACTCACAGCTCACATGCGATGCACCCACTCTGATTGCTAATGGTCTTCTGATGTGTATACACCTAATAGGTATATTAAGACAAAGAGACGACGGCGACTAACTCTGCCCCCAACTACCAATCCGGAGACATGCGTGGTCTGGCAGTACCCCAGTAGTACATGCTTGCACAGTGACATGGAGGACTCTCCCTCAGCTGGTCACTGCGCAAGCGCGTACTATTGGGGGTTGCCAGACCATGCATGTCTCTGGATTGGTAGTTGGGGGCGGAGTTAGTCGGCGTCGTCTCTTTGTCTTAATATACTGATTAGGTTATACACATCAGAAGACCATTAGCAATCAGAGTGGGTGGATCGCATGTGAGCTGTGAGTATTGGCTGGTTATGTTATTCTGTGTCTATATATATGTTAATAAAGTTGTGATATGTATACCTTGAGAAAGCACTCTGTCAAGCGTGAAACATTGGTAGGGCTCTCCATTGCCCTGTTTTTCCATGACCAATAAATAATCTTTTTTATGGGATACGCACCCTCCTTTCTACTTTTTTGATACCTACAGTAGTGCTCTTCCAGTTTTTCTCCTTCCCCTCTAATTTATGTGTGGGGTGCTGGTCCCAATGGCTATGTCCAACCACTTTTATTATTAACTCAGTGGTCTCCCTTAGTAATCTCCTTCTTTGATTGGACTCTTAATAAATTAAACCCTAACCTTTATTTTATTTAAAGGGTCTGTTCTTTATAATTTAGAATTAACTAACAGGATCAACACTAGTTACAATGTAATATAATCATATCAAATCTGCTTTCATTTAATTTTTTGATCACCTACAGTATATTTTGTTTTCCATTGCTTTGTCTCTTTACTAAATTCTATAGTTGAGTTAGTGGCTAATAAAATATTAGTATTATATTATATACGATTTTCACGGGAGACCAGGGTTAGTAACACCTTTTCCTACCGGTATCATTTGATTGAGCAAGACAAAGCAGTAAAATAAATTATAATTTATTCCAGCATTTGACATACACACAAAGTAACACAATTTACACTGAAAACACACTAACTGGGAACTGGGCTAACAAAATAACGCTTCCTTAAAACAAAATGCTCCTCTGTAGGAGCCCTTTCCAATGACTGGGAGGTACTCATGAAAGTCATAGAATGCAATTCGCCATGCAACTCCAGCCGTGACTGCTACATCCTCAAAAAGCAGGACTTAGAAAATGTATTGAGTCAAAATCTTTGAAGCTGGCTCGCGTCTATTCCTTATAGAGCATCTTTGACTTTTCCGCTGATAGTTTGATAGTTTGATGCTTGGAATCTGAGGTCCTGATTGGCTGCAAGGTTTATTATAGGTTTTAGAGTCCCATTCAGAAACAACTACACCCAATCAACCTGGCACCTCTGCCCCTTAGCATATCGAGACCACCTGCTGTCCAGGCTCCACAGAGTCTCGGACATGGCAAATGGTCACTGGATAGCCCAGGATGGAGGTACTCAGGTATAACTACAGTACTCCTCCTGTTCTAACACCTTGGCATCCACTGTCACAAGCATTTATATTTATTAAATAAAACCAATAATAAAATACACTTTGATTATGTGTCTTGTGTTTTAATGGGCCTAAGTCTTCTTGTCCGGTGTCAGGGATAGAATAAGAATATATGTTCCCTACTCTTACCAGCCTTATCCCTGGCACACGGCACAACCCTGACATCAACTGTATTTACACAATAAAAACCTTTGCAGCTTTCTGACATAGCTGGAGCACCCCCTGAACCCCTATACCAGGTTCAGGGTGACTTGAGCATGGTCTGGGCATCCCACCTTAGGCTGAGGACCCCGGGACAGTTCTGGGGATACCTTGATCCCCCATGCCCTCTTTACTTTTCCAGTTTGTGCTGAAGCAGGGAACCCTGGCGCTGAGTTGCAAGAATGTTTCCAGGGTAGGATTTTGCCGAGCACTGTGCTTCAATGTGCCAGAGAATCTTACCTGATTCCCAGGTTCATCTTTGGGGTATCCCATAACTCGGGAACCCCGCTACATAGCAACAATCTGATTGACGTTTCTCCACAAAACCCACCCTCAAACTTACAGCTGCGCAAGCTCCGCTGTCCAGCACCCCTGGAAAGGCAAAACACAGAAAATACTGAATTGTCGCATAATTTATACACAGTCTCAGTGATGCATACACGACAGTTGGGTCCAAGAGCTGACACTCTAGGACCTTTACACATGGATCAGGGGTAACAAAGTGGCCTTAACCTTTATTATTGAGCCTGGTTACCCCCTCACCGTCACAACGATAATATGCACTGTATAATAAAATATATAGCAAATTTGCTGAAATACATACTGTTACTTACAAAATCTTAATAAGCCTCTCAATCGTGTTAAAGGTGCTGTCTAACTTCCAGTAGCAACCTAGCTAATAGAATAATGATTTTTTTTAAATGCAACCATCATGCTTTGATGCCAAAAATATGCAGTTGGTAAATTCGTTACAGATGTAGATAACGTTATGTCACCTGTTATCGCACAATAACATGTTATCGATGGTGCAAGTCTTAATGCATTATTATTTAATTCAATAAAGAAGCAAGTTTCAAAATGCTGTGATTTCGGACCTTACTGCACTATAACAGGTGCAATAAAGTCAGCTACATCTGTCTACTGTAGTGTCGTACACTCTTCAGAAGCTTTCAGCACTGAATACTTTTATAGAAAAGATACAGAACTAATCAGTTGTGTCCATATTTTAGAAGCACTTTATAAATTCTTTAATTACTAATTTTAACTTTTTTTAAAATTTTTATTATTATTCTACAACATAAATCCTATATCAGAGCACATAAAATAAAGCATAATGATTTATTAGTGCCCAAAAAAACATTGTTACAACAGTGAGAAGAATGCTTAACTTTATTGGCACTTATAAGCCGAATTGGGGTAAAATCCGGGACATCCTTCAAAAACACTGGTATGTGTGAAAAGTTGATAGAGATCATAAAACTATTTTAAGAGACAGAGTAAATGTGACAATACAATATCCGCAGAATCTGAGAGACAGATTGGTTCATAACCATTATGAAGCATGTCCTAGGAACAGAGAGTTTCAAGGGTTCATATTCTTCTGGTTCAAGCAAGATATGTAGGTTCTGTACATGCAACAGAGAAATACATGACCTCTCGTTTGATATTTGAAAATACATCAATTGTAACATATCCAATGAAATGTATTGTCTGTCTTGCCTATATAATTTATTTATATGTTGGGATGACTACTAGACAATGAATAAATCAAGTGCTGTTGCATTTCTAACATTAGATGCATGTTCTAACAGATGCCGATGAGCGTAAACAACTTATCTCGGTAGGAAGGCACAGGAGGGCAAGCACTGCAAGTTTGCACTCGTAACGTGATACATTTAAAAATAATTTGTAATGATATTCTAATAAAATGAAATGACATAAACAACGAACGATATATATTTATTACTTAAGATAGTATTGGTCTGGTCTGTGCTAGAGACACTAAAAATATTATCACTAGACCTAGTTAATAACAGATATCAATTAATTAATCAGATGAGAAGCCCTGTTAAAAGCCAGAGTGTATCTCTATATTAATACCTTATATATTATTGGTATTGGGGTATAGTAGCAATCACAGACATATGTTGTTATATTTTCTGGTAATGAATAGTATCAATTATGGTGGGTGGCTTGCTATAATGCAGTTTTCAGCCCACTTAAATCATGTGTACGTTCTTACTGGAACTGTAGTGGCTGTCAGAACTTTTCATGTATAATAATGTGCAATTGCAACATTTGATGTGGGTTGTTCTTAATGAGATACTTGTAGCAACCCCTTGATGTTGGTTGTGTTTAAGATGGATCCTCAATTGCTGTTGTTTCCACTGATTGATTGCGGTTAGCATGTAAGTAAGGTAAGTTTCATCGCGCATTGCAAACAGCTTCACTGCTGCTGGTGTTAGGTTGGGCACTGTACCACTGCTTTATTCATCAATTTTATTTATTAAATAGATTGGTTGGCTAGTGCTTTTATTTAATTGATTGGCTAGTGCTTTTATTTATTTAATTGGGGTGTTTAGGTGCATGTGTATATCTTTTATGATTGTGCATTTTTGGCCTTCATGCTTTTTTATTGACTGCTATAGTGACTTATTATGCCTATTTTATATGAGTATGATGTATCACTATGCCAATCCATGGGTACAGGGAGGTTATAGTGGCCCTGGGTTGTGTGATTAGGCCTCCCGGGTGGGTAGTGGGGGAGGTTGGGTTAACCCCTTATAGCGGTTATTAACAGCTACGGTGATTAAGTGTTTAGGAGACTTTAGATTGTATTTTTTCATGTATTCTTGCTGGCATCGGAGGACATAGACCTACAGCATGCTGACAAGGATGTCCTTCATGATGGCAGGGGTAAGTAGAAAGTTTTATTTACTTTATACTGGCTGGATAATGTTTTATTTTATAATGGGCAAATGCACTATTATCCATATCTGGATAATAGTTATTTTGCCCATTACTGTACTGTATTTGTTTGGTGAGGAGGGTGTGTATTTATTTCTATGTATTGCAAACAAATAATTGCCACATGATTGTGCCGCAGGCCTGAGCGGCCCACCCTGAAGGCCGCCAGACACCCGTGGGGACCACCAGAGGACCCCCGGACTCTCACAGGGATCACCTGCAGGCCCCCAGACACCCGTGGGGACCACCTGAGGACCCCAGATACCCATCAGGACCACCTTAGGGCCCACAGACAAGTGTGGGGACAACCTGAGGACACCTGGACAACTGTGGGGACCACCTGTTGACCCCCAGAAACCCGCATGGACCACCCAAGGGCCCACAGGCACCCACGGGGACAAACTAAGGATCCCCGGACACCCACAGCCGCTGGTATCAATCATGTGGGGGTAGAGGAGGTGGGAATTAGTGTTTTTGTGTTAGTAATGTTTATTGTGGGTAGCAGCTGTTTTAATATACATTTGTATACTACTGTAGATGAGCAGGAGGTCTCCGGAGCAGAACCGCATTGATTTCAGGTCTGGGGACCCCCTGCTTCCAAAGATATAAACCCTATTATGGGGTGCCGGTATCTCCTATGCATTTGAATGTCCCGCGTCACATCACCGGGGGAATATAATGCATAGGAGATATCGGCAACCCATAAAGGGGCCTGTATCTCTGGAAGCAGGGGTCTCTGGACCTGAAATCAATGCGTTCTGCTCCAGAACATCTACACAAGTATTAACATTTTTATTAAAAAACATACAATTTGGGCGAGATATGCGCAGGGAGAGGCGGCACTCTCTGAGCAGCTCTCTTTGCAGCTGAAAGAAATTGCCGGTAAGGCCTTTTCAGAGAATCGATCATCACACCACCGGCTACACGCCCGTTTTGGGAATTTTGCTATCATAGGTAATCGAGTCTTTCTGAATACCGTGATAGCATAGGCCCCAGAATCAATAACTTTAGGACTTTTTCCTTTGTAACTGCATAATTGCTGGCATGAGATATTGTATATTCCCTTGGAAGGTGATTGCCCATTATTTGTGATCTGTCTCACATATATTACTCAGTACGTTGCTGGAGGATGAGTTTGTGTAATTATTATATGACATTTAAAAAAAAATATTTTCTATGCAAATTATTGTTTCCTTTTAGTTTTGACCAATGTTTTGGTACAAGGTACAGTACATTATTACTTTTGGAAGGCTGAGTACCTAAAATATAATAAATAAGACAATTTAGAGGGCCAGTTCCCAATTTTTTATCATTATCTTAGTGTACCCTCTACTTTGCAACTTTCACTTTAATTAATATGTTTATTAAAGCAGCAATATGAGATAACTGTAATCATTATATATATATATATATATATATATATATATATATATATATATATATTAGCTCATGGACCCTGCTTCTAGAGATACTAATCTCCATAGTGGTGCCGGTATTCCGGCTGGCAGAGAAACAGTGTGACTAATCTAATGGCGGCTTAAATGTCCCATGTCATGTGGGTCAATAGAAAGCCGTGATGTCATCTGGTGCAGCTTCTGATTGGCCCACATTACCTGGACCTTTAAACTCTACAGAGTTACTGACACCCCCTTCGGAGGTGAGTACCTTTGGAATCAGGGGGTTAACACAATTAACACTGAAATTAACACAGTTCAACTCCGGAGACCTCTTGCTTCAAACCTATAATAAAAAATAAATATAAGGTATATATGTTTTCTTTAAAGTTAACCTGTATTTCTGCTTTAAAGCCTAAATTTTTGTATGTATGTATCTTTCTATTTATACAGTAAAGCACCTTCCAATACATAGTATTTCAGAGCAGTAATTGAGGAGACAAAATAATAGCAGACTTAATGGGAATAAACACTACAGACAAACATAAATGTTAGGAAAATGAGTCCCTGCCTTGAAGAACTTACAATCTAAGTCGTAAATAGGGAAAACATAGAGATAGAAGTAAGGTGTTATTGTGGGTGCATATTCAAGGTGTCATGGTAATGACATATCAGATGCAAAGCACTAGCCAATGGACTATTACTTTGGAGCCACTTAAATGATTCATTAAATAGGTGTGTTTTAATATAGACCTTAAAAGTGGAGAGAGAGGCAGTGTGTCGAATATTGAGGGGAGGGGCATTCCCAAGGTGTGGGCAGTATCTTACTTACTGCCTCTTTTGCAAACATTTACTAAATTAAGAGTTTAGCAGGACAATTCTTGTGGTTGCCAGCTACCGCACATAGCAAGATAGCACACTCTGGCCGGAACAGGGCGGAATATAAGAGGAGGCACAGAAACAGGCAAGAGGTGGGAACAGCATATGAAGAGAAGGGACTAAACAAAACAGACGAAGAGACATGAGACACTAGTTGATAACTGAAATAAATGGTAGCATTGTTTATATTTTTATTTTGAAGTATTGCAATCACTGTTACAAAGCAAAATATTCACATTTTTGTCCAGGAATAAATGTGGTAACTTGCTCTGGAAAGCAGTACTCCACTGCTGAAGTACTGGATTTGCCCCTATGTTTATACCTAGTGGTATAAATTTATACCTAGTGGATAATCAGGCCAGAGAAAAGAGAGCTTTGAAATCTGAAAGTAGAGCATATGCAAACACTGACTTATCTAGTCCTGTCTTCATAGTACAGAGACATTTCAGAGTCGCCCATGGCACCCGCCAGAAACTGCAATGTTTGTCCCATTGATATAAGAAGCATCTGGAGAGCAAAGAAATGATGCAATCCCTCCACATTCCTCTGGTTCCCCAATCCTAAAGATAAGGTCATATAAGAGATATCAGTACATTTATAGAATAGAAATGTGTGAAACAGTCCAAAATGCATTGCAAACATTTTAAGCGTTTTTTTCCCAAATACAATTCTTGGTCAATGTTTTGTCAAGTATCAAAGGGATAAAAATGTTGCAAAATAAGTCTTAGATTTATCAAGCTTTCAGTGAAATATTCCCAAACATTGGGGTATATTCTATCCGTGAAGAGTCAATGGGGTTTCCGTGTCAGACTGCATGGATCGGCAATCTCAGAGTTTATAGTATATACCCAGTGAGTGAACATAGTATCTGTGTCCTATTTATATAATAATGAAGAAAATCAAGAGATATAGTACTCATTAGTATTGGCTAGAGGTTGAGACAAATGTTTTATCCTTTGCCTTGGGCTATACAGTGTGAAATGCAAGTATTACCATCACCTAAATCAACATTTGTAGTATCTTGAAATATACATCAATGTTGTGATGTACAGTAAAATACCAGCCACTGTAAGTTGTGTTGCATAAATGAGAAAATACTGTATATAATTGTTTTTAAAGAGAAATACAATAGCTGTACACCAAATACTGTATATAACCCTGTCACATTGAGTTTGATGTCTGGAGAAAATTAGCCTGTTAAAGTGTGTTCTCTTACCTAGGTATGCCATAAAGAGTCATTATTTCTTTCTGCTTCTCGGTTGTATTTATCATCTACAAAACACACAAGGGACACGTTAAGTGAAGGTTCCACATTCTCTTATTCATTACACATTTTTTATTTTGCTCCCTCACACTTACCACATTACTGAAACTGGTGTTGATTAATCCGAATGCCAGACCATTCACTCGAATGTTCATGGGCTGCAATGCCATTGCCAGGACCTGTGTGAGGCTAAGTAGTGCTGTCTTACTTACACAATACGGACCAATATCCTAAGTTAAAAGAAAAGAAAGGAAGGAAGGTGAAAAAGGTTTTGAAAATAACAGAAGATACATAGATAGAAATTATGTGTGCCTGATTCTCATAGGCAGCAAATACATTGTGCTATACTAAAACCCTGATTGACCATGAGGGCTATAAAGGGGAACATGTGCATTGAACCATTGAATTAACACAGAGAGACATTTGCACCTACATTCCTTAGCATCTACTGATCAATACAGTACATACTGTAGTAAGTTTTTTTTAGGAGAGTATGAATAGGTGAGGCTAATAAACTAGCTAAATTACACAACTAAATTAAGGGATATAAAAGTGTAGCCTGATATTATTCCTGTGACCACACAAGATCATGTACATTAGCTCACCAAAGCTTTCTACTGCTGCTCTACACTGATAACTACTGTACCTGCAGCAGCCAGGTCTTACCAGGATATATAATTCCTTCAATACTCTGAGAGAGATGATATCTTGCTGTGGTCACAAAACCAGTAAGGGACTGAGACCCTCATTGTTACATCACCATGCATTCAAATATTCCACAAATGGCTTTTGCTTTTCTGAATCCAATGTAATGGTTCATATTAGTATTATAAGAAAACATGCATATTTATAATACGTGATACTGTAAATACTGTAGATCCACTTATTTCAGCAGAAAAAAAACTTTTTGTATATTTATTCATCAGTTAATTCTTTGAAAGATGGCCAAATGCAAGTGTATGTGGCTTAGCATAACACACACACACACACACACACACACACACACACACACACACACACACGCGCACGCACGCACGCACGCACACACACATATATATGTGTATGTGAAGAACTCATTTATTCTGCACTATCGCAACTGGACTAACACGGCTATTTCCATTATATATATATCTGTATAAGCATTGTCTATTTGCAGCTGGGGATAAACCCATGAAACTACTGTACAGTAAATGGCTTATTGTATGCAACTACTAGTGCAGTGTTGTTAATTATGTTCAAATAATGCACGGTGAACAAATATTATTCATCATAATTAAAAAGGAGTTGCCTTAGTGTCAATACCTCTCAATAATGTAACCTGGTTCAAATCCCAGTCCTCCTTTCTATATGTGCACTGGGCCCCAAAGTCAAACTGTAAGTTTTTGGGGCATGAGCACTGTTCCTGTAAAATGGTATGCATAAAGTATATTTGTGTGTCTGTCTGACTACAGTATCTGTCTAGCTATCTGTCTATCTATCTTTCTATCTATCTATCTGTCTCTGTCTGTCTATCTATCTATCTATCTATCTGTCTATCTCTGTCTATCTATCATATCTATCATATCTATCTATCTATCTATCTATCTATCTATCTATCTATCTATCTATCTATCTATCTATCTATCGTTTAAAGAGTAGGACTTACCTGATGTGGTCTGAAAGCTGCAAGAGAAGTACATATAATAATGGATCCACCTCTATGAATAAAAAAAGACAGTCATAAGAATAAAATATATAGATATAATTATAATTATATAATTACAGACTACAATAATGGGAAATATTCAGAAAATGAACCCTTTCTTGTTTTAGTGCTAGAAGACTCTGTTTGAAATGTAGAGGCTGGAAAAAAAGCCAACATAGTGAAGTATGGAAATAAGCAAAAGCAGTTTTGTTGATATTAGATATGTTTAATGTGCAATTAGTCTGTTTAAGTTATTCAAGTGTTCACCTATTGAATTTGTGGAGAACATTTGAATTTACTCAGAAAAAAATATTTTTATAAGATTGAATGACTGTATATTAAAGTTTATTTAGCAAAGAATAAGGTGTGGGTGGATTTTTGGAGCAAGCAACAATTCTCATTATCATGACCTTGGTTAACTGGGAGCATTGTTGTAGATCAGGGTTATCTTAAAGTATCAAATGTACAGGTTTGACCGGGACAGTGCCAATTTTGAGTGCTTGTCCAGTAATCCAGAAGGCTAATTAAAACATTAAACATTGAAAAAGTTTAAAAGGGGGCAACATTAATGTTTCAGGGTAATAAACCCTTTCTTCCGGCCCATTCCTACATGCATAACATGTAATACTTCCGTTGTATGCATACAAGCCAGACATGTGAGGAACACCGGATCACCATCGTTTGTGATACCTTCTGCCTGAAGCACTAGAAATAAACCTAAGTATCAGTACTTTCTCTTTTGAATCTCCGGATTGGACTTTGTTTGATCATTTTTACTAGATCATTTTTTGATCTGATTGAGGGAAGTACAGGCATACCCCGGTTTAAGGACACTCACTTTAAGTACACTCGCGAGTAAGGACATATCGCCCAATAGGCAAACGGCAGCTCGCGCATGCGCCTCTCAGCATGTCCTGAACAGCAATACCGGCTCCCGATCTGTACGGAAGCTGTGCGCAAGCGGGGAACCTATAGCGCCTGTTACAAATATGTTATTTACATCAGTTATGCACGTATATGATGATTGCAGTACGGTACATGCATCGATAAGTGGGGAAAAGGTAGTGCTTCACTTTAAGTACATTTTCGCTTTACATACATGCTACGGTCCCATTGTATATGTTAATGCGGGGTATGCCTGTACTACATGTTATGCATGTAGGAATGGACCAGAAGAAAGGGTTTATTACCCTGAAACGTTAATGTTGCCCCAATGGACACTTTTGTGAAAATTATTATGTTATTTTTTTTATGTTTCCTATATATCAAACTACACATACTCTAAATGCTCACCGCTCACAGGTGTGGTGTGATGTGCAAGGAGATGAGGACTTTGAACTGTTCAAGAGTAGATTTTTTGCTTTCTGTAAGACACAGATACAGTAGAGCCTGCGACTCAACAATGTATCTTTCTTCAAAAAAGTATTTTATGTATTTGGGCACAAGCCGATGAGGGATTTGCTGTGTCGCAGTAACATTGCCACACTTGTCTTGAACAAGATAAAAGGATTAAGAATAAGAATCAACAGTAAACCAAAGAAATGTAAATGAAATGAAAATTTAAAGAAAGATTTTTTGTTGCCCATGGCAGTCGGTCTAATATTAACGATCACATCAAATCCAACAAGTATCAGAGAGCTCTGACTGAATCCTGCTCAAGCCAAAAAGTGATGTCTTTTTGATAGACAGGAAATGGGAAAGATGAATATATTTTAGTGGCAAAAGAAGCTACACATGCGTTTCGCAGTTATTCACAACCACAGCTTTAAGTCTACACAATGCACATCTCAACTTACAAAAATCGTGTTCTCCGATTGTAGAAGAATAAGTTAAAGATGATTTGTGTGAGTTCAATTTTATATCTTTATTAATAGACATCTCCTATCATAATAATGTCAAATTGGTTTCTGTCATAGTTAAATATTTTAGGTCGTGCCAAATTAATTGCCAATCATTTACAAGAAGTTTCTGATCGGAATAATGTAACAGCTAAACTTATTACCTTTGGTTCAGACAACAGAAATAGCGTAATGGGCGGATCAAAACATTGAGGCCAAAACAATGTATTGAAGCAATTGAAAGAAAATATTATAAGTTGTGCTGCAAACGTCATTCACAATGTTGTCAAATAGCAGTTGATCAGCTCCCTTATGACATGGATGCAATGGTTTTGAAGATATACTGAACAGATATTTTTATATTTATACCGTTTGAGTGGAGAGACTGAAAGAATTTTATCTGTTTGTTGAAACAGAGTACAAGCAACTAGTCGGACACAGCAGTATGCATTGACTGGCACTATTACCAGCTATCAATTGACGATTATCTGGTTCTACAGTAATATTTTCCCCTGAAAATGCATGTGCATCTGTTATTGGTAAATGTTTTTAAGATCCTACATTTGAACTATGATTCCAGTTTCCAATAACTCAACTGAAAATGTTTAATGACACTTAAAAATTGAAGGGGATAATGTTTCTTTAATAGAAATAGTCTCAGCCTTGGCTGTGAAAAAAAACTTACAGAATGTAAAGAAGAAAAATGTGTGGGCATAAAGGTGTCTGTGATGGTTGAAGCACTTGAAGACAATGGTCAACTGGTTTCTGGGATGTTCTACAAAACGGTTGAAGTTTTCTTCCGGACTGCATTGAATAATTTAGAAGAGTGGGCAAAAAACTTCAGTTTTTCTGCCATCTTTGAATGGATGTTACTGAACGCAACTCAAAAGGGGAAAGAGGTTTGTCAAAATCTGTGAATTTTGTGGACAAATTCATGAACATTCCAGTACATCAAGTGGCTTCTATCAATGAAGATTTTTTCTTTACTTACAACTGCGCCAGCCTTTATTCTAAAGCGGCGTACGCCAAACCGCTCTGTTTTTCAACCGTATAGCAATTGACTCAGTTTTCTATCGTGACCAGATTCCATCTATTGGGCGCATTTTAGCTTTGTCTGCAATACCATCTAGAAACTCAAGTGGGCGATCACGAGCTGTTGTCTTAAAAGTCTAATAGCAATTCAACCTACAGTACACAGTACAGCCATTCAGTTCAGCAAGTCTGGTTGTGTGCGCACAGTAATTGTAAATTTGAAGATTTAAATTTGAAGCGGAGATTAACGTTACGAGTACATACTGTATACAGTAGTCTGAGGCTCCTTAGCCATCCACATAAAAAATATGAGGAAATACTGTACTGTCTACAGGATACTAAAGGGAAAAGAAGTACAGTATTACAAAAATATAACGTCGCATCTTCTTCCGAATATAAAATATTTTTTCCGCTCATGCGGATTGGAACCTTGTTGAAACGCATACTGTATGCGTGTCATCACATTTCTATACTGTATGTATTATTTATTAATCTATGCTTTTGCTAGGCTTTCTCTTCTTTCATACTGTTTTTATTTTATGCGCATGCGTGTATGTCTCATTGGAACCTTGTTGAAACACATTTGTGTGTCATCACATTTAGGCTATGCATGTCATATTGTTGGACTACATTTTCTAGAATTGTGAATAATATAATAGAACTAAATAACCATAAGCAAAGCAATTGATTACAGGAGAATGGACCGATCTGCAGTAACTAATCGCTTGTCTGTGTGTATTGATATTTAAAAAAAAGAATAAAATACGGCAGCTTGAACTGCAGGTAGTGTACTGTACTGTAAGTACTGTAATACACGTATAGTAGTATAATACAGGTACAGTAGTGTAATCCAGGCAGTTACTGTAGTAAATTATACTGTATTTACCTAAATTATTGACTTTGCCAATTGGGTGGTGCTGAGCCACTCACTGTCAGTCCCTGTAGTTGACAGCTGATGAAGCTGGAAATCTTTTTGGTACATGCAAGCTTGCTGGTACTGTATCTGTACGTGAAATCTTGCTCAGGCTGCAGGTATCCTGGCGGGGACAAATGACAAAGGTTGCCGGTCACCAGGTTTTCACTGATGGTCGGACCGTTATTGTAAGCCGGTACTGGCGCTGGCGCAGGCGCTGTTCCATTGCTGGCCTGGGATTGACGAATCTAACTCGTAGTTGGTTTTAACATGACCTTTCGCCTTTGGAAGTCTCCATGATCAAAAATACTGGACATATCTGGCACCACACACCAATACCCTCCTCTAACTCCGTGTGCAGAAGCAATACGAAAAAACCACGGATCGCTACTTAACTTTTTCATTATTGCACGCTTCCACACACAAGCATCTGGTGAAAATTTGTAAAAGTCATAAAATTTGATAAATTTGAGCAACTTTGGCCATCTTATCATCTGCTGCACTAATTGCGGACCATATTAAATAAGCGTGCATTATGTCGGGCTTTTTGCACACGTACTGCGGTGTATTCATTGCAGGACAGGAGAAATCCTGTACAGTAATGTAAAAAAGACACCGTGCATTGAGTTTAATTTATGAAACGCCTAAATTGATACAGTAACTTCTTCAGTACCAAGGCCAATTCACAATGGACCACTGTGGTTTTTTTTAAACACCTGCAAGTCGACACATTACTGTAGCACAGGTAGTGTACACATTAGAATTCATTACAATTCATGAATATCTGCCATCTAGCAGATACGCGAAGAATTGCCCCCAATTAAATAAGAACCATTATAATTAAACAGATAAAACGCGGATCAACCGCGGGTGCTGGGCAGCGCGAATGCAGCATGAATGTGGGGATGCCCAATTTATTGCATGTGGAATTCAGAAGATGCAACCGCTACGCCCCCGAGAAGTTTTATAATAAAGCAGTAAATATCAAAGCTACAGAAGTACTTAGAAGAAAAGCTCCACGTACTGTAGAAGAGCAGAAAAAGAGTTATCCATGTGATAAATGGAAGGACATTTTCACACATTTTAATGTAAACTTAGGGCCTCATGCAGTAAGCGTTGATAAGGGAAATATGGCCATGTTATAGCCAAAATTGGGTTTGAGATTCAGTAAGCGCCGATAAGTGCTTCATATCGCCAGGTTTCGGAGCCGATAATTTGGTTATGGCCAGTCGCCTGCCGATAAGCCTGTTTTCGACACTGATCGCCACTTTTTTAAATCGGCTGGATTCAACAAAAAAAAACAGCTTATCGGGGCTGATCGGCACTACGAAATTGAGATGTTATGGCCGATTTCTCCCGCCAACTAAAGTTGGCATTTTGGACGGGAGAACGATCGCTAAGGCTGCCGGAACGGCACTTAGAAAAAAAACATCTTCTGTACATCAATGGAAGTCAATGGAGCGGGGACGTATAACAGTATAGTACTGTTTACGTTTCATTGCTCACAATACAAGGGGGATTTGCATTACAGTGTGGGGGCATTCCCTGCATTGTGTCACAGCTGACGTGTCTTATTTGCATAACATTCGACTTTTACATGTTTTCAGCATTTGCGGGTCACATTACTCATCATGTGATGATGTGGCAAGGGAAAATACTATACTACACTCTTAAAGGAGAACCTCACATCATATCACACATTTTACTCAACTCAGCGACAATTATTTACATGATGTCACACATGTCACACATGTCACACATACACAGTATATTCATCTTCCTTTACATTACACAATGCTTGTAATGTGACACGCATCTTTAAACGTTCATGTACATCTGTATTCTCATGTTTACATATACTTTTGGGTCCTCCCTATTTTCATGACGTCACTTATTGGACGCTCAATCACATTGCATGTTTACATTGTAACCGTTGCATTACAAGCACTTCAACCTAACTTATACACACATGTACAGTAATTCATCATTGGGACACCTTGTAAACTCATTCTATACCAACTATCCTCCTTACACAAATGCATGCATATGCACACGACTATTCATTGTTGCCAACATGTCACAATAACATGGATAATTACACATGTTACACAAAACTTTTCCCACGTCAATCTCAGCCTTTTTGTCTCATTACATGACTGACTCTTGCGTTCACAAGTGTTACATGCATTGCACATGCAACTATTTATTTGCAAGCAATCTTTGTACAAAGCTTCACGTCACATCATTGCCAAATATCATCATTCCCTGCAGAATACACACAACAAATACTTAGAACAACAAGTGCACACAGCTTGCCACAGAAGTACTTTATTATGTTAATGTAACACCTTGCATTTTACTATGTCACCTGACATCATCACATACCTATTTAAAGGACGCACATTACCTGCTCATTCACAGCTACTCATTTCAAAATGTTGCGAATGTTTAGGAGACGGAGGAACATTCTTTTCTATGACATGCTTGATGATGAAGACAATCATATAGGGCAAGGGAGGGACACACCGAGGGACAGTGACAGTGACGCGGATACGACAGGGACAGGGAGAGGGACAGGCCGAGGGACAGGTAGAGGGACAGGAGATCAGAGGAGAAGACAGAGGAGACAACTTGTGCCTCGTCCGCGTCTGTACAGGGAGAGAACCCTGTTAGATGGGATGAGTGAGGAGGAGATTGTAAGTCGCTATCGTTTGAGTTCAGCAGCAATCTTAGCTCTTTATGAGGAGATAAGGGGGGATTTAGATTTTTTCACAGCCAGAGGTCGTGCAGTCCCTGGGCTTGTTAAAATGCTGTGCTCATTACATTATCTTGCTTCCGCGTCATACCAGACAACTGTGGGCATAGTGGGCGGGGTCTCGCAATCTACATTCTCGCGGGCCTTGACCCAGTTTCTCTATGCACTCAATAGACGCGCTAGGAATTATATTCATTTTCCTACAGAGGCGACAGAGTGGCTGGAAGTCAGGACTGGCTTTTATAATATAGCAGGGATACCATGTGTGCTGGGTGCAATCGATTGCACACATGTTGCTTTGATTGCACCTAGTCAGAGTGAGCATGTGTACCGCAATCGGAAGCACTACCATTCACTCAATGTACAGGTGGTATGTGATGCCACGATGAGGATAATGCATGTGGTACCCAAGTTCCCTGGTTCCAGTCACGATTCCTCTATCCTGAGGAACTCTTCAGTCTTCCATGCGTTCGAAGAGGGACATTTTGAACCTGGTTGGCTGCTGGGTGAGTACATATTTACATGTTCTAACACAAAACACATGTTGATTTAGGAATGTTGGCATTGTACAATTTGATCACTAATGTCAGCTTATGTGTGCTCCATTCATTATAGGTGACTCAGGATACGGAATTAGGCCGTGGCTCTTGACTCCGGTGCTAAACCCTCAAACTGAAGCAGAGGACAGGTACAATGCAGCCCATATATCTACAAGATCTGTTATAGAGAGGACATTTGGCCTACTCAAGACCAGGTTTAGGTGTCTGGACAGAACTGGTGGGGCTCTTCTATACAAGCCTCAAAAAGTGTCTGATATTATCCTTGCCTGTTGCATTTTGCACAATGTTGCACTCAGGCACAATGTACAGTCAGACCTAGCTGAGGCTTTGGTAGACGAGCATCCCACCCATGTAGCTGCTGAAAATGAACAAACAGCCAGTGGTGGCCAGACACGACAGAATCTCATCAATTCATTTTTTTCTTGTAAGTACAAACTCATATGTTCCTAGTACTACTTTTATAGTTTAATTATGTTATATTAACAATAATGTTTCTTTATATAACCTTCTGTTAGGACACAGATGAATATGGGTTGCACACCTTTCTTTTCTCTGCTGTGTGCACAAAGGGATGTGGCACCGGTATGTTATTGTTGCACAGGTTATATAATCCCTCTTCAATTGTACTTTAGTTGTGTGTATGTGAATACAACTTGGGTAACAAAGCAATAATATTGTAGCATTGTGTTATTCCTTATGCTAAGACAAAACACATATTATGCCCATAATCATTCATGCTTCTAGTATGCTTACATACAATGTTATTGGTGCAGTGTAACATGTACATCCATATGATGTGTACACCAGGCTGATTTACATTTTGAATGTCATGAAATATACATGGTGTTGTACATTTAACACCAAATACACACTTTGCTGTGTTGTTTACGGTACTGAAGATGGCATGTCAATGTTTGCAATTTATATATTGTTCCTTTGCATTATAGGTATATCTCCAGTATGACTGATCATGGTATGTATATTTGCTGACATCTCTCATAAGATGTGGCTACCTCAATCTTCCTATAATTATTGGAACTAAAAACCCAACATATTGGTTTAAACACAAATGTTACATATATGTACTTTCTGTATCATGTATATGCATTTAGCTACTCTTGAGCTTTCATGTGCATTGTATTACAAAATGATTACTCACATTTCATCACATTTTATGTATGTTTCCTTATAATTTCCATTAATGTAATATAGAGGTGGTTGGAGAAAAGGGGATAACTGTACTTATTTGTTTACTTACGGGAGCACATTCATCACTAGCATAGACACACTTTTTAAGACAACTGTTTGTGTCTCTATCAATTGGTGTAGGATCCATGTATAACACCGACAAATGATAACACCAGCTTTATTATGGTAGCTTATATCATCATATTGACTATACTATGTATTTCTAAACGATTAATAAACACAGTAAACTATAGTTAGTTAGGTTAATGAAATATACACAGAAACGTACTTCATAACATGATGGTGATGTCATATTCAGAACATCATGCATTGGAGGGGACCATAACATCTGGCCAGTAACATTATTTGCTACAGTCCCAAACCATTTTATCTACATACCCATGTAACAAGAGATTTTAAAAATAAATGGCTACTTGGTTGTAAGTGTCCTTTACATTGGGAGAAGGAGTGGCTCACTGAGTAAAGACACACACTGGCACTGATAGTTTGAAGCAGGGGAGTCTGGTTCAATTCCCGGTGTGGGCTCCTTGTGACCTTGGCCAAGTCACTTTATCTCCCTGTGCCTCATGCGGCAAAAAAACATTTGTACGTTCCACGGGCCAGGGACCTCAGGCTGAAACATGTGTCTGTAAATCGCTGCGTACAACTAGCAGCCCTATACATGAACATGCTCATATTATTATTATTATTGTTACATAGTTTCGACAGTCATACGTTCCATTACATATTAGAATACACAAATGTGTTAGCAGAGTGGGAATGGTTGTTATATATAAAACACACCATGTCATAAAATGTTAGTAGTCATTAAAGAACACTCAATAAAAATTCATGAGGCACTCTTTTGCAACATCATTATGTTAATTAAGTGCTTATGCAATATAGGCATAAGGGTATCACATTTTTAATTGTTTGTTAATAAGCGCTGCAAGCAATATAAAATTAGTTCCATATGTAGTATAGTAGTCGGTGGCTCCTCCTCACAATCATCTCATATAAAGGTAGACTCTTCTGAAATCATACATTGATCCGATTGTATCTTCCCCGACATCTCTGAAATACAGCAAACACATGATGGTCAAAGATGGCACCTTACTAGATATGCATCCGTGACAACGCGTTACGCAGCTCTATATGATTGTGTAGATACACACGTCAGTCACTTATATGTTAGAAGTAAAACTGTTCATCAGTATGTAATGTTTCTTTAAATTTGTAGCAGGCATAACTATGTATAAGAAGTGAACGTTGCCTGTATACTGAAAGATGTGCGCGCACATCTTTGTGTGCGCACGCACTTCACGCTTGGCTCCACTAACTGTTAGTGCATGCGCAAAACAAAGCGTACGTTGTGCGTTCAATACATGTTGAAAATACCAGTAAACATAACATCTTTATTTCAAATACAATGAAGACGAAACTACATTCGTTCTAAACGAGTACATCTGTATTCTTTTTAAACAGACGTGTTTGAACAGAAAGCACGGCCGATAACACAATGCGCAAATGCAATACGTGTGACGTCATGTTAAGCCAGCGTGAAACGCACGCTAACACTCCTCCCACTCAATTAACATTCGGCTAACGCCCAGGGTACGCCTACAAACACTGAGCCGCACGCATCACACACTGCAGTTACCGTTACTATAACAAAACATGACAGCCAATAGGCTTTGAGGCGCGCACGTCGCTTGGGGGCGGGACTTACATCACTAATCCTTTTTAAGGACGCCTTGGCCCATGACAAGGGTCCCACGTCATACGTGGTGGACCCGGTTTTCAATGTTGTAGATGTTGCATGATAACAAAACAGGTATGTGTTAGAGTAATGGTAAAATGTTGCTAATATGTTTAAAGGGATAGGAAAGTACGTATATTTATTCCGTCAGCAATGTGTACTACTCTTTCAGGTCCTACTATATTGTATTAGGAAACAATTTGTTTGTGATCGCTACATGTTATGCAGTCTGCAATGTTACGCTGTATCCACGCATTGAAAGTGAAAATGGTGGTTACAAAAAAAAAAAAAATTTAAACGCAGAGTCAACGCATAACGATTGTTATATTTACCATTCTTCTAGAATTAACTCTTCGCCTGGCTGCAACTGGTCGCTCCAGAAATGCAAGCCATTTTCATCCACGCTTAACCCAACCGCTGAATCCAGTATGGCACATATCTCCTCCAGGATGCGCTCATAGGAATCGCCACTGCTTTCTTCAAATAATTGGTCGGGAGGTAGGTTCATTTCTTCCGGTTCCCATTCCAATGCAATTTCAGCTGAAAGGCTTGGTACATAATCATAGTACTTTTGTTCTTGTACAATGTGGGTTTCAGGAATGGAGGCTGCAGATATTGCAGCACGTATCGATTCAAACGGATCAGTAGTAGCGGATACATTGCTATTGCCATTAGGAATAAATATGCCTTTCACGACAATATAAGTGCCGTCTTTCAGGATAAATTGTTTTTCCGGGGCAATCTTCCAGAAACCATAGGTGTGTTGTAGCTTATCCTGGTCACGTTCAAAAAAGTCATTACTTGATAAAGTGAATCTTATTGAGGAATTAAAATTCCGTGCATGCTTACGGTCTTGGTAATAAGGATATTTTGCTCGAATGAAATCATCGATTTGGCGTGTGCTTGCTTTCTGTCCGCGACTGTTCAAGATGGCTTCACAGATCATGTACTTATACCCTAAAAGGGGATTAATATTGTTAACGAATTCATCAGCCATGTCTGAGTAGCACAAAAGCTGTGTGCAGGTCTGTGTTATTTGCTCATCAAAATGAATGTGCTGAATGGCTAACAAACTCCTGTTTTTCCTTGTCAAGGTCAACAAAAGTAACTACTTTGACTCCTTATTTCAAACGCCAATTGGATTTGTTTGTCTAATTGGGTTAACAGTTGTGGTTCGTGATATGGGACTGTGGGAGAAACATTTCTCCTTCTTTTATCTCGTTTGTGAAAAACATCCCTAGACTGTGAATGCGTTCACATAGTGTTTTTTTGAAAACTAACAAAGACCAGTGTGTGAAAATATTTCTTAGCCAGGCATATCAGTAAAAACACACCTGCAAAAAGAAATGTTTTTTCCCCGCTTACATTTCTGTGTGTATGTGAAAGTCTGGTTAACTCCCTGTCTGCATGAGTTTAAATACGTGTGTATATATATATATATATATATATATATATATATATATATATAAATATATCTCTTATAAAAATATATATATATTTATATATAATATTTTTTTTTTTTTTATATTGCAGGAGTACACACAACATTGATGGCATTAAGTATACCTTGTATGAAACCTATTTAAATGGTGAGAAACATGATTGAATTAAGTAATAAACATTTGTTTAAGCACAATACTGTTAGAGTCTCATACTTAGGATATTTCTCAAACATTAGGCCTGTATTATTAAAATAGTGTGCTTTCACAAGGAAGCATGAAGTGTATTAGTTTGTGTATACCAGTTTATATAGTACTATATATATATATATATATATATATATATATATATATATATATATATATATATATATATACACACACATATATACATATATATATATATATATATATATATATACACATATATACATATATATATACACATATATACATATATATATACACATATATACATATATATATACACATATATACATATATATATACACATATATACATATATATATATATATACACACACTCACACTCACACTCACTCAGTGTGTGTGTGTGTGTGTGTGTGTGTGTGTGTGTATATATATTATTATACATTCTGAGATGTTATAGAAACGAACACACAACTGATTAAAGGACAAAATTACAATGGCCAAGCAAGGCAAAGGTAAGTAATAATTTACACATAATCCTGCTGTACACGTACAAGAAAGATGTTTGCACTTACTTAGGTGTTTTAATAATTGCATGTGACTAATATGCATATGCAATTCTTACATCAATTAACACACCCAAATGCAATGTTTTGCTGCAAAGTCAATGGCAGCTTCTCTAAACTTAGCAACTGGCTCCTGGTGGACCATTACTGAACAGACGATTACAACATAAATATTTATAACACAATTAATTATGAGTGTTAACATTTCCAAAACTTCACGTGTACAAGAACATAGTTGAAAGTTTGGAAACAACACAGTCTTCAGCATACATACAATAGTAATTAGATAATGTGAAGTCAACAAAACAAGGCCAAAGACATATTTTCTGAATTATAACATTTATTTTTTTTGTTCCTTTTGCGAGCGAGTAACAGGCCTGCTTGTTGTCTCTTGAATTTTCCTTTTTCTTTTGCCACCAACTTTAGGCACAACAGAGCCACTTTGAGTGGCCTCTGGCACTTCACGGGCAGGGCTTGTGGCCAGTGACTGTTCACCTACGGGGCTTGTGGCCAGTGACTCACCTACAGGGCTTGTGGCCAGTGACTCACCTACAGGGCTTTTGGGCAGTGATTCACCTACAGGGCTTTTGGGCAGTGATTCACCTACAGGGCTTTTGGGCAGCGATTCACCTACAGGGCTTTTGGGCAGCGACTCACCTACAGGGCTTTTGGGCAGCGACTCACCTACAGGGCTTTTGGGCAGCGATTCACCTACAGGGCTTTTGGGTAGTGACTGTTCACGGACAGGGCTTGTGCCCAGTGACACATGTGAGCAAGTTGGTAGACACTGCACAAGTGATGGTTGGTCTGTTTCATGTGTGTCTTTTGTTGTTTTTGACCAAAAACTGGTCAGTAGTAACTGCTTGTATTTTGTTTTTGTGGGCTCCTTTGTAGGTGTCAGCTGCTGATTTTGTACAGATGGCAGTGGTAGTATGTCGTCAGGAACCTGCACAGCAATCTCTGCTACTTGACCGGTAACATTTGGGCCTGGTGAATGAATATCAGATGAATGTGGTGAAAACTGACCTGCATGAACAGATCCTGGCTGGGAGGTGTTGAATTGTGGTACATTAGTCATTCTCCAGTAATTAGCTTGTGTTTGCTGAACAACTAATGCTTCGAATGAGGTGTTGATTTTTTGCAACTGTTTAGGCACTTCAATGAAGACTCTGTGGAGATGTGCCAATTGTGATACTGTTTCTTCCTGCAGTCCAATCATCCTTTCCAGCACTGTCATCATGTCTGAATGGCGACGATTTTCTGCGTCCACTATTTTTCCCTCTGAAGCTACAATTGCATCGTATGTGGAAGTTGATGGACGATTTGGCGGTACAACAGTTTCTATTGGCACCTCTTCATGGTCACATGATTGTATTTCAGTCTCTTCTGTGGCGTCATCCTCATCATACTCATCATCCTCATCACCATGATGTTCTAAAAAGAAATGTACACATTATTAAATGGCATGTTAATGTATGCTGTGTTACTATGTAATTGTACTATGTCCTAAGTAACACCTAACATGTTAGCATACGTTTTATAACCTCATTAAAAACTACCTTGACTTACGAATAATGTTTGGACTCAGTATGAAATATGAATGAATGAAAAGTTGCTCTAAACTCAGAAGTCCTACATGATAATTAACATCACTAACACAATACATGTTGCCTTACACTTAATTTTCACTGACACTAAGTAATCCTATTTAAAGAAGATGTGCAAAACAAATAATGCACATGACAACATAACATATAGAAGAGCACATATTATATGGCCAGCAAATGATACACTCACCTTCTAGTAGTGTTGAGCTGGCTGACCCAGGTGAAGACACTTGTTCCATCTCAGGTGACACATGTCCTCCAGGGGCAACTATATATAACAATAACATAAGTTTTACATTTACATGTGTAAATATTGAACAAACACTTATTGTATGTTCTGTATTTATGATTAACTAACAACATCAGTTCCTTAACCGAAAATGTGTGTGAAAGTGAACATAAATAGTTGTAATAACACTGTACATGCCTGTGTACTTAGAATTTTTGAGTTCCCTAACATACAACATACTATGTTGCTGCAGTAATGCGTGAGGATAAATAGATTAAATGAGTACATAAAAATCATATGTTGTGTAGTGATATCAGTATCATAATGTACATAACTATCATGAGATGACCATTCACAATGGTTATCATGAAGGTGGTCATATTGCAAAAAGTGTTGTTTTTGGTAGAGGATATGTGTGGTACATTAATCGAAGATGTGGCACACCTGAATGTGGCTGTGACTCAACAAGACAACACATGCAGTGTGTGATAATGTGTCTTTGATAGTAGTTCAACTATAGATATGAGTGAACTAATGTGTGACGTACGCTTTGATAAGTAATGAGTTGTTGGGGCATTTAGTAGCTAGAGTTAAGCTTTCAAATGAGTGTGATTAACTTCAGTTGTGCTATTCAGGTTGTAAGAAAGGTATTCCCTTCCCCAAAAAGCCTAATCAGCCACACCTTTCAATGACTTGAAACAGGTGCAAATGGTGTGAACTAAGTTGACCGTGAAATGAGGCTGTAATTAGTGTGTGTGCTGAACCCCACCCCCTCTGTTGAAGTGTATGCTGTGATGAGATATTAATTGCAGCTGCTTTAACACAATGGTAGATGAGCTAAGTAGTCATCTGCAGTGTTTAAGTTATGAAAACAATGACATAACATATGCTACGTGTGCCTCATTATGCTGTCTGTATATGACATAAAGCAAAAATGGACCTTTTCATAAGCAACTATAGATGTGTTAGTGCCAGTGATGTTTGTAGGCCGTTACATGCAATTTCTTTGATGCATGCTTAAAATAGGCAGTAATGTCATGTTTGTCGGAGTAAAATCAATAAAATACACAATAACATGATACATATTTCTGTTCTGTACCTGTAGCTACTAATAATTTCTCATGAACATGTGTTACACGTGTACTACCCTGTTGTTCCCCATCTTCGCCCACCATCAATTGCTTCCACTGCAGCTATGCATTTTGGGAATTCACATGTAAATGAGCACGCAATGGCACGTGCTATATTAGTTACTGCTTTTAGTAGGACTACTACATATATGTCTATTTTGAGATATATATATACAGAATCAGACATATACATATATAGATGCAGGTATGCTTATATTGTGAAGACAGTATAAAAAGCAGTGTAACTATGCAAAATAACTGTAAGCAACGACACGCCTAGTACAGTAATATTTATCACCTGCTGGAAATTGTGACGGATAAATTCCAATGTCACGGTCACCAGCCAAGCCTTCCACGACGACGGTAAGTAATTTTGGCCGAAGCAGCTCCTCCAATGGAGTCAATATGAGACGTTGTGGTGTGGGCCCACCTCCAGTGCCAGTAGCATGCACGCGTTGGTCTTGTATTTTCTTTTTCAATTTGGACCTAATATCATCAAATCTTTTCCGACAATGATACTTGTCCCTGACACTATTCCCACAGGCATTGACACCAATGACTATTGTGTCCCACATTTCTTTTTTGCTTGCTGCACTTGTCCGCCCTTGAAAAACATATAAAAGATATGAGGTAAATGAATAATAATATAAGCACCAGTTTCCTACACTGCTAGCTGTTCCAAGTGATAGCAAACATGCTGTTTTATGTGTAATATGTGCAGCACATGAGCATTCACTACTAAACCTATACATGTAAGCAAGGTTGCATTCATATTGTATGCAGTTCTGGCAAATTGACCGCCTGTGTTTATTTGTCCTTGTAAGGCATGATAAAAAGCTGTGTTTCCACACTAATGAACATAGAAAGATATTGTGTACCCATATTTGCATATGAACAAAACTCAGATGACCTAGGATCACATGTATTTGAATAATAAATGTAAAGTTACACTTACCTACTAAATGTCCATATATACTGTCATAGTGCTCCAGAATGCCAGTGACAAGAGCCCTATTTTCCTGGTCATTGAAGCGAGGATTACGTGGCTTCTCCACACGTTTTTTCCGAGCAGGTTTAGGGTCAGAGCTTGGCTGGTGCTGACTGGACTCTCCTTCTTCCAATGGAAGAGCCTCCAAAAGCTGGCCACCAGCAAGCACGCCACCACCATCCACCCCATCAGCAACTGCGCCACCAGCAGCACTCCCAGCACCAGCACTCCCACTCCTAGCACCAGCACTCCCACTCCTAGCACCAGCACTCCCACTCCTAGCACCAGCACTCACACTCCTAGCACCAGCACTCCCAGCACCAGCACTCCCACTCACAGCAACAGCACTCCCACTCCCAGCACCAGCACTCCCACTCACAGCAACAGCACTCCCACTCCCAACAACAGCACTCCCACTCCCAACAACAGCACTCCCACTCCCAGCAACACCACTCGCAGCACCAGCACTCCCACTCCCAACAACAGCACTCCCACTCCCAGCAACACCACTCGGTGCACCAGCAACATCACTCCCCTGAACAGAACGTTCACTCCGACGCGTACTCCCACGAGTAGCACTCCCACTCCCACCAGCATCACTCTTCCCACGCTTTGCGGGCATACTTCCAGCACTCACAAAAAACAGACAAGAAATGTACAGGCAATCACACGACCCACTTCCACATATAAAACAAGACAAAGATGTAAACAAAACAACAAAGGACAAAGCTCACCCAATACACAACAAGTCTCTCAGTCAATATGCAAATGTTCAATCGTCCAGCTCTGTGCGTCTCTCTCTCTCTCTCACTCCCAACAACACAGAGAATGATTAGCAGTACACGTTGCCTTTAAATATGGCGCGCAATCAAAAACATGCTTGTTTCGCCTGATTCAGCAAGATTTGTGATTGTGCAACCTAACAGCACCCCGCCACGCACGCCGATACACCTGTGTGTGATCGGCTCATCATCGTGAGAGTGGGCGGATTTGTTTTCTGGTTGATTTTGAATGTATTCGGCACTTACTGCATACGGAGAGGGAAAAACGCCAATAACATGACTAATCGATAAGCTTGCCGATTTCACATAATCGTCGCTTACTGCATGAGGCCCTTAATCCCTTGTCAGTTAATGAGGATAATTGTGGAGTTTGCTTTCTGCTTTCCAAGAACGAATAGTCCAAATGTACGAGTCTTTAGTGTAGTGAACAGTATTTGGTCTGAAGAAGAAAGTTGCATAAAGTGGTTACAGTTAAAGCAATCATTTTGATAATGAGAATTCTAAAGATTAATGTTGATTGGTATTTTACAATAGAGTGTGTAACGATAAAGTTTTCCTGAAAACAAAATCACTCATCTGAAAAGTACAGAATAAATAATTCAAATTAAATTTGTTTCAAATGTATGCAATTACTACTGGAAGTGCCAAAAAATCCATGTTTCAAATATAGACTTTTGGATAAAAGTTTCCTTCAACAAATTCACGCTACTCAAAAGTATAATAAATACAAATGCGCTTTGTGCCAAATCAAAATGTATGTAATTAGAATTAAATGTGCAAAAAATAAAATTTCAAATAAATATATATATTTTGGAAACTTTTATCCCTAGACACTCTTTAATAGAATGTGTAAGGATACAAGTTTCCTAAAACAAATTCACTGTACTCACAAGTTTATGCAGAGCACACAGTGAGGACTGCATTTCCATCAGAGCAAGAAAAATTAGTTGTTTAGTCTCAAAATGTTTTGATTGATCCAAACCACGATTTTCTGGGGAAATGTTTGATGTTCCTTTATTTTGTCCATCATTATTTGTCTGTAAAAATCCTACCGTATGTAATGTGTACCGCACACTATACTGTAATTATGAAGTACTTTGTGTCCCATTGGGAGAAACGAGCTCTATGAAATAAAGTTATTATAGTATTATTATTTATAATATAATAATAATTATTATTATTATTATTATTATTATTATTATTATTATTATATTGCTTGCCTTCAATTAAAATACTGTATCTTTTTCTAAGCTTAAAGATAAAAAACAAAACAAAAAAAAGAAACAAATGAGCTTTCTATCAAAGTATAGTAGTTTAAAATTGTATTTGTTTTACAATGAAGAATACAATGAGATATCTAATGTATAGGTATATCCTAGATGCAAACTACACAGTCAAAATATATACTGTATGTGTCAAATACTGTGTATTACTCATGTATGATTCCGCTACAAAGTAAATGCATGAACAAAAGCCACGTAATATAAACAGAAGGGAATATTTCATTTCTCTTTGGTACATCATACAAGTACAATATATATATATATATATATATATATATATATATTTTAAGTATTATGCCAGGTGCTACTGGTTTTCCTTAGATGAAAACCTCAAACACATTATAATGCAATATTTGTGTCAAGTAACTTCTATCTTGTGCCAACCCTTACCCTTCGTTCTGCATATGTGGAACAACCAGTTTCGCCATCAGGAAATGGGATGTAACATTCACTCCAAGAACCTGAAACGAACAGAAATGGAAAGTGACCAGATTCACTAAGCAGCGTTCAATCAGTGAAATGCTAAAGCAATTCAGTAAAATAAACTTCCTTGAAGAACATAAAGTGTGGAAAGAGCAAAGTATGTGGTAATTGTATTTTGGAATAAGCACATTAGGGTATATGGTAAAGATTAGCACACCTACTGTAGTATTAATTTACTAGTACTGTATGTAATTACAGTACTGTATTATAAAGCCAACGTTTCAACAACAAAGAACCTTTATCATGGAATCAATCAGGGAACTCGCTGATGAAGGTTCTTTATATGTTGTCTGTGTGATGCAGTAATTAACATGCTCTCTGTGTGCCTGACGTTTTGTTTCTCACTGTGGCCAGGATGTAAGCACAGTTAGAAAATATGAAATGCTGATGAAACCACCACACTTGAGGAGTAACGTTAGAGTTGCCATAGGGTTCATTAGTTTTTGTTATAGAGTGGGTTAGTAAGTTACAGTACTCTGTACACCATTGGATAGTACTCTAAAATTCTCTATAGCCCACCAACTTAAGTTCCATTGTTGCCTTGTACACTGTAGGTCTCATAACTATGGAACAAAAGAAAATATTCCTCCCCTATTATTTAAGGGTGATAGGGACAAAAACAAATTAAATTGTAGTCTTACTAAAGGTTTGTGTTTTGGATCTCCTTTTAAGGAGATTTTGAAAACAGATATTCTAAAGAAACACTATAATTATACACTATAATTATACACTGTAACCTATTTATTTTCCATGTAAGTGTGAAATATAAATACCACTTAATCTACACTGTAAACTGGACTAAAATAAAAAGATTATGTTTCATGAAGTCATATTTTATGAATGTACTGTAGATGCAGCCAAATAAATTGTAAAATGACTGTGTTAGTTTAGCATTGCAATAATCAAATTACATAATTAATGCAAGAGTGCTTAAAATATAGGCATAACACATACATTCAAATAATTGTTAATCTATACATAAAGAAAGCAAATCTTAATTTTAATAGCTTCCCTTTGTCATCTTTTCTTTGAATTATAAAGGCGCATGTCAAATTTAATTTCAATGTGATAACATTAACATAACAAAATTACACTCAACTGACATTAAACCAAGCTACACGTTTTAAGTGAAATTATTTTTCCCCCACACATTTTTGGCAAGTGATTAACTAGTATTGCTAATATTAGCTACTTATATGCTAATAATCTTTTATTATATTGAATATTATAAGAACACATTTGGTTAAATGTTTTTTTAAACTTAACTGCTTTTAGAAACAATGTGTAATTATTTTAATTATGCCAATATTTACCTTATTCCACATTTCTTCCGTAGTCTCCAGTAAAGGACCCACATTGGGGTTAACAGCTGCATTACAGACTAGAATGTTTATTTTACCGTACCGCTGCAGGGCCTGAGTAACAATAGAAGTAATTCAAGACTAGCTTTGTTTTCCTAGAAAACATTTACTAAGTACTGTAAGACAATCTGCACTGTGTACTGTATATCTACAATTAGGAAATGGTTTGAGACAGAGAAACATATTAGCACTAACTTGTTTCTGTATAAGAACTGCTGTAACTTACATCGCTCATCTTAATTGAAAACAGGGTCAATGAAAATTGAAGATTAATTATGTAATAATCACCTCAGAACAGAGCATTACTGGCCAATAATGCCATGGCAGGAAGAGTTTAAGGCCAGAGGCGAAGCCGAGGGACTTTAACCCCGCCAGGGCATTATTGACCAGTAATGCCCTGTTCTGAGGGGATTATTACTATTATAGGCTAAATGTAGGCTTTGTTTTTCATAAAAAAGATACATTTTCGTAGTCATATTGGTTTTTATCAGCATAATTATCTACATTCTTATGTTTTCACTGCAAGATTATTAAAAGGAAATTGTACATACCCACAGCCCCCCTAAACACACACACACACAAACACACACACAAACACACACACAAACACACACACACACACTCTGCAACCCCCCTCTATAAACACAAACACACTCTACAGTCCCCCTTACACACTATGAAGCCCCCCTTCTGAACACCCACAAAACACACTGCAGCCCTCCTCCACCCTCTAAACGAGGGGTGGGGAACCTTTATACTGCCAAGGGCCATTTGGATATTTATAACATCATTCGAGGGCCATACAAAATTATCAACTTAAAAATAAGCCTGCTATATACGGTCAAACATTTAATTAACTCACCCCTAATGTGATGGCTAGAACTGCTTCTCTTTGGGTGACTGACTGACACTTGGGTGGGTGACTGACGAGTGGGTGAGTGACTATGACTGACTGTGGGTTGGTGTCTGTATTCATTCAGACTCACACACACTCTTCCTCTCTGACTCTCTGCGACTCTCTCCCTCTCCGACTCTCTCCCTCTCTGACCCTCTCCGTGTCTGACTCTCTCCCTCTCCCTCTCTGACTCTCTCCCTCTCCCTCTCTGACCCTCTCCCTCTCTGACCCTCTCTGACCCTCTCCCTCTCTGACCCTCTCCCTCTTTGACCCTCTCCCTCTCTAACCCTCTCCCTCTCTGACTCTCTCCCTCTCTGACTCTCTCCCTCTCTGACTCTCTCCCTCTCTGACTCTCTCCCTCTCTGACTCTCTCCCTTTGACTCTCTCACTCTCCCTGACTCTCTCCCTCTCCCTCTCTGACTCTTTCCCTCTCCCCCTCTCTGACTCTCTGCCTCTCCCCCTCTCTGACTCTCTCCTTCTCCCCCTCTGACTCTCTCCCCCTCTGACTCTCTCCCTCTCTGACTTTCTACCTCTCTCTCCCTGACTCCCTCTCCCTGACTCCCTGACTCCCTCTCCCTAACTCCCTCTCCCTGACTCCCTTTCCCTGACTCCCTCTCTCTCTCTCTCCCTCCCTCCCTCTCTCAGACACACACTCTCTCTCTGACACACACTCTATCTCTCTCACACTCTCTCTCTCTCCCTCTCTCAGACACACTCTCTCTCTCTCTCTCCCTCTCTCAGACACACTCTCTCTCTCTCTCTCTCTCTCTCTCTCTCTCTCTCTCTCTCTCTCTCTCTCTCTCTCTCTCACTCTCTCACACACTTCTCTTTGGGTGACTGACTGACACTTGGGTGGGTGACTGACACTTGGGTTACTGGCTGACACTTGGGTAGGTGACTGACTGACACTTGGGTGGGTGACTATGACTGACTGTGGGTTGGTGTCTGTATTCATTCACAGACTCACACACACTCTCCCTCTCTGACTCTCTGACTCTCTCCCTCTCTGACTCTCTCCCTCTCCCTCTCCCTCTCTGACTCTCTCTGACTCTCTCCCTCTGACTCTCTCCCTCTCCCCCTCTGACTCTCTCCTTCTCCCTGACTCTCTCCCTCTCCCTCTCTGACCCTCTCCCTCTCTGACTCTCTCCCTCTCTGACTATCTCCCTCTCTGACTATCTCCCTCTCTGACTATCTCCCTCTCTGACTCTCCCTCTCCCTGACTCTCTCCCTCTCCCGGACTCTCTCCCTCTCCCTGACTCTCTCCCTCTCCCTCTCTGACTCTCTCCATATCTGACTCTCTACCTCTCCCCCTCTCTGACTCTCTCGCTCTCCCCATCTGACTCTCTCCCTCTCTGACTTTCTACCTCTCTCTCCCTGACTCCATGACTCCCTCTCCCTGACTCCCTCTCTCTCTCCCTCCCTCCCTCTCTCAGACACACACTCTCTCTCTCTCTCTGACACACACACTCTCTCTCTCTCACACTCTCTCTCTATCTCTCTCACACTCTCTCTCTCCCTCTCTCAGACACACACACTTTCTCTCTCTCTCTCCCTCTCTCAGACACACTCTCTCCCTCTCTCTCTCTCCCTCCCTCCCTTCCTCTCTCAGACACACACTCTCTCTCTCTGACACACACACTCTCTCTCACACTCTCTATCTCTCTCACTCTCTCTCTCTCCCTCTCTCAGACACACACACTTTCTCTCTCTCTCCCTCTCTCAGACACACACACTTTCTCTCTCTCTCTCCCTCTCTCAGACACACTCTCTCCCTCTCTCTCTCTCCCTCCCTCCCTTCCTCTCTCAGACACACACTCTCTCTCTCTGACACACACACTCTCTCTCTCTCTCTCTCTCTCTCTCTCTCTCTCTCTCTCTCTCTCTCTCAATATCTCTCTCTCAATATCTCTCTCTCTCTCTCTGACACATACTCTCTCTCTCTCTCTTTCACACTTCTCTTTGGGTGACTGACTGACTGACACACACACACACACACACACACACACACACACACACACACACTCAGAGACACACACACACTCAGAGACACACACAATCAGAGACACACACACACACAGACACACTCAGAGACACACACACACACACACAGAGACACAAACACACACACAGAGACACACACACACTCAGAGAGACACAAACACAGAGACACAGACACACACACACACTCAGAGACACACACACACACACTCAGATAGAGAGGCATACACACACCCTCAGAGAGACCCACACACACACACACACACACTCAGAGAGACACACACTCAGAGACACACACAGAGACACACACACACACTCACTCAGAGAGAGACACACACACACACTCAGAGACACACACACACTCAGAGAGAGACACACACACACACACACACCCTCAGAGAGACCCACACACACACACACACACTCAGAGAGACACACACACACTCAGAGACACACACCCACACAGAGACACACACACGCAGAGAGACACACACACACTCAGAGACACATACACACACACACAGAGACACACACACACACACACACAGAGACACACACAATCAGACACACACACACAGACACACACTGGGGAAATCGGAACAGGGGGGAGGATCGGAACGGGGGTGAATCGGAGCGGGGGTGAATTGGAGCAAGGGGTGAATTGGAACGGGGGGGAATCGGAGCAGGGGAGCAAGGGGGAAGCAAGAGGGGCACCTGACTTGCTCCATTCAGCAGGAAGGGGCGGGCCTCACATTGAAAGCTCAGCAAGAAAAAAAAATCCTGGCAGCGTGCCAACACGCGCCAGCCAATGAGGAGAGGGGGGAGGTTTTTTTTTCTTCTTCCCTTTGCAGGGAAGTGCGCACTGCGTATCGCGAACACGCTAACCGGGCTACAGGATTTATCAAAGGGCACGGACGTGCAGGGGGCCCGGGCGGCTGGACCAGATGATTTCACGGGCCTTATACGGCCCGCGGGCTGGACGTTCCCCACCCCTGCTCTAAACTCACAAAACACACACAGCAACCCCCCTCTGCACCAACAAACACAGAAACACACTGCAGACACACACACACACACCAAAACACACTCTGCAGCCCTCCTCCACCATCTACACCCACTGACACAAACACACAAACACACACTGCAGCCCCCTCTACACCTACAAAACACACTGCAGACACACACAAAACAGACTTCTGCCCCCTCTACAGCCACAAAAATGCAACAACAGCCCACCCTCTACACCCACTTCAGCCCCCATGTAAACCCACACACTGCAGACACAAACACACACAAAACACTCTGCACCCCTCCTCCACCCACAAAACACACACTGCAGCCCCCTCTGCACCTACAAAACACACACTGCAGAGACACACACAAACCAACAAAACTGACTGCCACCTCTACATCCGCAAAAACACATCAGCAGCCCCCTCCCTACACCCATTGCAGCCCCCCTGTAAAGCCACACACTGCAGACACACACACCAACAAAACACTCTGCACCCCTCCTCCACCCACAATACACACACTGAAGACACACATACTGCAGCCCCTCCTCTACACCCACAAAACACACACAGCAGACACACACCAACAAATCAGACTCTGCTTCCCCCTTTACACCCACAAAACACAAACCAATAGAAGACGCACACACCAATAAAACTCTCTGCTATCCCTTTAACACCCACAAGAGACAACCCTTTCCCCTCACTCTCCTCTGCGGAGCTCTCTGCAGGCAGGGTGTGGGAGGAAACAATGCCTTGCTGCTGCCTCCAGTTCAATCACCTCCCCTGTCTAAGAACAAATCTCACTCTTTGTGAATGAGAACTGAAAGCTGATTGGCTGAAAAACTTGGCAAGATGCCAAAAATTCTGCGCCATTACTGATTGGATAATACCTAGAATTTTAACTAATCTGAGAGCAGGGATTTAAAAAATGCCTGGAATTTACCAGCTTTAGCCTAAAATTTTGGACCACAAGAAAAGAAGCTATTTACACAATAAATACAGACCTTTGTATGCTTTAGAAAATGTAACCTCAAAATGTTTAAATTGTACACTTTGCATGTACAGTACAGTAAACTATAGGAGCTGCACAAAATGAAATCTAAAATAAAACTATTGAGATATCTATGTTTTCCTGTTAGGAGATACTGTAGTCAGCCATCTTCTATTTGGGACGTCATGTTTAATTCTTAAAGAATCGAGGAAAATGTAACGACTTGAGGTAAATAAACAAACTCTCGTTAATGCTTCTTCTGGAACAGCACAAACCTGGCATTTTTTTGTTTGTTTCTTTTTTGCTTTCTAATGCACAAGGTGAAGAACAATAGATGGAAATGTGGATGTCATAAAGCTCATATAGTCTTATTCAGTTGGGTGTTGAAACTGCCATCACACCTAATTGAATGACACTCATACAGGGAAATTAAGCAATTGTCATTAATTTGGCATGTTCTTCATGGGACCTAATTGAATAAGGCCTATGGTAAAATTAACATCTCAATCATTTTACATTTGTTAGATTTTATTTTATAGTGTTACACTAGTGTAAAGGAACCTTTTCATTTTTTGAGACTATCATTTAAAAAACATGTTTAATGTCTTTAATTAAAAATATTGCCCACTTTCCAATTGTATGTTATCACCTGTTAATGTATCTTTGAAACCAATTAATATCCCTGCATCTCTTGTATGTGCTTTTGTTCTGCTTATTTAAAAATGTTTTTCTAAATGTAATTGTTGCCTTCTCTTCGGTCAAAGAATATCTGACTCTCCCATGATATCTATCTCACTCATAATACATCACTCATCTGTCATTCTATTCTGTCTCTACATTCCCTCCTCCCATTCTCTTACCGTTTCCACTAGTCTCTCTCGGTCCTCTGCTCTCCCCACATGACATGTGGTTCCAGAGACATTAAGTCCCTCCTCAGTCAGCTCCCTCACAGCTTTGTCTACATTCTCTTGTTTTCGGCTGTTCAAAAGCACAGTAGCTCCATCCTGTGCCAGGCGCCGTGCTATAGCCAGACCAATCCTAAATCAAGCAACAAGGGACATTCAGAATTATATTAAGCGATTTCATGGAAAGTCCCATATTTATTATATTGATGGGAAGAGAGAGAGGCACTTTCAACACACCTTACTTATCGCTAGTCTACTGTATAAAAGTCAGGAAGGTGTTATTGTATAAAAATGCAGAATCTGCATCTTTTGCCGGCATTCACTAACCTCCTGTACAGGTTATCACACCTTAGTCAGGCAATAAATTCCATTGCTTTGAATAGCAGTTAACCTGTATTGGAAGTCAGTGAATCTCGCCCTTTGTTTCACTTATTAGTTTTAAATAAAGTCCATCATATTGTATCTGCAGTGGTGAAGTTTACAGTTTATCTGCTTTACAGTTTGCTTCAAATTTAAAACTTGGTTATGATGTTTGTTACAGTGGCGACACACTTTATTCTAACTCGGCTAGCTCCGCAAATTTCAGATTATCCCGGTTATGTGCGGTTTTGTGTCGTTTTCGCCCGGGGTGAATTGCGTTATTTCCGCTGCTCTGATTTAAGCATTTTATTCCCGCTGTCTGCAATACTGCAATGCCGTGTAAAAATTCATGGGGGCGTTTGCAAGCTGTTGTCTTTGAAGCCGAGAAGCTGTCCCCTGGCGAGATGTGTTTGCAGCAGAGAGAGATCCGCTGCTCTCTCTGCGCAAACATCGGCACATTAAAAATTATTTAAAATACATTTTTATTCATATTGTAGATGTGTAGGGGCTCTCCGGAGCTGAACCGCATTGGTTTCAGGTCCGGGGACCCCCTGCTTCCCGAAATACAGGCCCCTTTATGAGGTGCCGGTATCCCTTTGCATTTAAAGGTCCCGATCACGTGACCGCGGAATGTAAACAAAGCAGAGGGATACCGGCACCCCCTAAACGGGCCTGTATCTCGGGAAGCAGGGGTCCCCGGACCTAAAACCAAAGCGGTTCCGCTCCGGAGACCCTCTGCACATCTACAGTATGAATAAAACACCCATATCAATAAACAATCATTCCTTACCTTTGCGGATATGTGCTATGGTAACGAAGCAGCATGAATGTATTTTTAATAATATTGTACAGTGAGCAGGGGGTTCCCTGAGCCACAAATCAAAGCTCAGGGGACCCCCTGCTCCTGCACAATATTATTAAAATACAGAAATGCTGCTTCATTACCATAGCTGATAGCCGCTAAGGCAATGAAGGGTTAAGGCAGAATAGCATGTTTATTGAGGACATTTGCCCCCAATAAACATTGCAATAAACAACATACAGTACACCCCCTGTGTATTTAAAATACATAAACAACAATAAATACATTAAAAACATATTTTTAACATAACTGTTCCCTTTTGGTTATAACCCCACCTCCTTGACTGTAATCTGTGTAAGCCCCCCCCCCCTCCACCTAATGTGTCTGTTAAATCTCTCTGCCTTGACTGTAATCTGTGTAAGGCCCCCTCCCCCTAATGTGTCTGTTAAATCTCCCTGCCTTGACTGTAATCTGTGTAAGGCCCCCTCCCCCTAATGTGTCTGTTAAATCTCCCTGCCTTTGTTCCTGTGAGTGCAGTTTATGTTAATGTGGGGAGGGGGAGGGGGATCCCGATGTGCATATAATGCAGCGCCTCACTGCCAATGGCCCACCCCGTGAAGCCTAACCACCCTCACCCACTACCCACAAGGGAGGCCTACCCATATACCGTTGCCCCCCCCCCTCGACCCCCCTCATCCTGCCCATGGCCCCTCCACTGCTGCAAAACAGACACAAAAATTAAAACATCCAAAGTAATGTCCCCTAACCCCTTAATCACCATAGTGGTTATTAACCGCTACAGTCATTAAGGGGTTAACCCACCCTCACCCACCACTCGGGACGCCTACATACCCTCCCACACTAACCCCCACCCCATGAGGCCTAACCACCCTCACCCACTACCCACAAGGGAGGCCTACCCACATACCGTTGGGGAACCCCCCCCCCACCCCCAGTACCCACAATAAAAACAATACAGTGAACCACAATAAACATCATTATATTTATTAAATACATTACCCACCCCCTGTGCCCCCCCATAAATACAAGATTTATCCTTTTACAAACAGGGTTCATAACGCAGCCCCACGCGAGTCCCCGGTGGGCTGGCGGGGCACCTGACAGGCCTACAGGGTACCAGCAGCCCTTTTCAAACAGGTTCTGGAAGCCTGCTGGTGGGTCCCGCCAGCACCATGACCCCCAGGTGGTCTCCTTGGGTCACCGTGGGCCACAATTGGGTCCCCACGTTAGGCCCGCGGATGTCTGGGAGCCCCGGGTCAGACCCACAGGTGTCTGCGGGGCCTCGGGTGGTTCCCACGGGGGTCTGGGGAACTCATGAGTGCTCACTACAGGTCCGCGGTGCCCCCATACAAGTGGGACCACAGCTTCATCCCCACACCTATGGGTCGGCGGTGTCCCCACGGAAGTGAGGCCACCACTTCATCCCCACAGACTACGGGTCCGCGGTGCCCCCACAGATGTGAGGCCACCGCTTCATCCCCGCATGTGTCACCCGTGGAACCACCAGCCTGATACCCGTGAGATACCCGAGGAGACCCGCAGGGGGTCTCCAGAGGTTCCACGCAGAACGACGGAACAAACCCTGAATGTAAAAAAAATAAACCTGGCCTATACATTCAATACATACACCCCCCCCCCCCCAACACCTACAGTACAATAATGTGCAAAATAACTATTATCCAGATATGGATAATAGATTAATTGCCCATTATTAAAAACATTAACAAGCATATTCAAATAAATAAAGTACTACTGACCTCATCAATAAGAAGTCTCCGTTGCCAGCAACATCCTTGTCTTGCCCACAAAATACATAGCAAATACAAAGCCAATACATTGCAAGTACATTCAGATATCAATTAACCTCTTAAACACCTTATCGGATAATATCTGCAAAGGTAATTAAGGGGTTAAGCGACACTGGCCCTATACCCACCCTTCACCCATGAATATGTACAGTGGCTTCATCATGCAACTATATATATATATATATATATATATATATATATATATATATATATACACAGAGATATATATATATATATATATATATATATATATATATATACAGTATATACACACACATGATGAACCAATATACAAATAAATGTAGAAGGGTTATCAAAACCATACTTTACTACAAATAACACTTCTCCATACAGACACACTACATTAAAATGAATTTCCTTTAATAATCCTAACTGATCTTACAATCTAAATCATCAAATGCCAATGAAAAACCTCACATTCCAATCAATACATTGCATTTACATTGTATATATGATGCATAAAATCTATGCACCATATACATTCTGCAAATGAATGTTAACAATATCATTGCAAGCAAAATACAAATACCTCCAAACAAGTAAACTATTTTAACCAATCAAGTAAACAAAAATCAATTAGCATTCATTATTTACATCCCTAAACAATTGACAGTCCATCCCGATCAATGAAACAATTAACTAATTCAAGCCTGGAGCAGAACAATTTAGCATGTGAAAAAATATAAGTACCAACCAGAATACAAAATTTAAAACCGAGGCTAACCCTGTCCACAAGCACACAATACAATACAAAGGATTAGAACTATCTAATTGAAAAAAACCTTATACACACATTGAAGCATAGCAGCATAGCCAAATTAATTTAAAACACATCAAATCAAGCGTTTAAAATAACAAAATTTCTTACCCTGTATGTATATATCTCTCTAGACATATATACATACATACATACAGTGGCAAGAACTGATATACCACAAATAAATAAATACACATGTTAAAAAAAACTTTAAAAAAAATTTCAAGCACAATTAAATACATTTCTTTAGTTCACTTACCATTACTTGGCCCCATTGACTCCCGTTGAACAGCTTACTCACGTACAAAACCACCAGGCACAGGAATCCATAAAATAATAAACCATAAAAAAATAAACATTAAACTAAAAATCCAAATCAATCCACGGGTCTTCTACTTGTAATCCATCTTCATCTGTATTCTTCTTTCTTCTACCTTCTTCCGGGGTCTTCTTCCCGCCTTCGGCCACGCCCTGGTCTTCTTTCTTCATAGGAGGTCCTTCCTCCTCTGCGGCTGGCTTCAAAATGAGACGACATAGGCTTTTAAAGGCCGATGACGTCACATTTTCGTCATATGGTTCCCACGGCCCTAATTGGGCCGTGAAAACCATGTGTTTTGGCCGATAAAAATAAAAATGATGACGTCACTTAAAGGCAATGAAAGCACAGCCAATCAGAATGGCTTTGCTTCAATTGCCTTTAAGATGACGTCATGAAAAGAAACATGGCCGTCCTCACATGGTACAGTAGCCAATCAGAGCGTGGGAACTCCATCCCTAATCTGATTGGCTCTAGTACCATGTGACAGAGGCTTGGGGGAGAACGGATTTGACGTCATTGAAAGCTTCTTCCACACACCCCTGAAGAAGTGCGCCCATGCACATGAAACGTCGTTGGGAGATTATTCTGTTTTTAGAGCTGTCTGTTTGGTTGTGGAGGATATTGGCAGCAGTTGTGTGGGCTGTGGGGGGAAAGGAGAGGAAGAGGAGCAGCGATTTCAGTAACACCGCAGCGTGTGACGTCACATCCACCAGGAAGTTCCGGTTTTCGTGCGACTCAACATCCATCCCCCACACGAGGCAATCCCTAAAGGAGCTCCAGTTATCATCAGAGAGGAGCACCTGAGCGATCTTCAGCTTTACTGCTTTTACCATCTACTGTCCTGTACGTAGGGTTTCAATTTTACCCCTCTGGACTTAAGTGCTGTATCCTCCGGAACCCAGTATTTCAATGTTAATAAATAGCTTTTTGTTAGGATTATAGTCTTGCTAGCGTCTGTCTGTCATTGTGTGTTATGTTTGTCATGTGTGTGTTTTTAATGTTTTAATGTAAACTTTTTTGGCGTACTGCACCATTATCTGTTTGTTTTCTTCTCTTTTTTACATATTGCACTATCATTTGGTGTGAGCCGTTCGTTGACCCCTTCACTGCCTGTTTGCTCAAGGACACTTTTGGGACTTTGCAAGAGACGGTTTGGTCTTTATTCGGATTTATTATTATTTAAAGGACTGATTTGGCGCCGGCAATTCTTTCTTTTCTCTGTAATTGCAATTTATTGAAGCAAACTAATATCAATTAAACAATCAGTCAACTAACTGACACCAGTGTCTTGAATTTTGCAATCAATTAAGTATTTAATGGGGTATAGAGAGGGGCAGACCTATCCCTGACGAAGCCACATTACGTGGTGAAACTTGTAGGAGAAGAAGCTAAGCACAGTACACAGACTGCACAGACTGCAGTAGGAGCTCTCAGAGCCAGGGGAAAACAGCGCACCGACAGCAATTAGACAGCATCCACAGAGGAAATCTACAGCCCCTGCCGAGCATCGGAGGCAACAGGTCTCTAAGCGGATCATCCCCCGAAACAGCTGAGCAGCTGAGCAGTTCGGCAGACACCCCAGAAGTGAATACTGTCCTTGCAAATTCGAGCCAGCAGCAAAGACACAGAGGGAGTGAGACTCCACACTATTTACAGGTAATTATCCTCCTTTAAGTGGAACAATACAATAGGCTGATATAATAAACTGATGACCCAAAATTATATTCTGTTGCAGTCAGCTTAATCACTCTTAATTAGATAAATCAGCTAGCGCTCTTGCCCTCAGTGTCCAGTCCAATTCACAAATGAGTGATGCAGCGCCTCCAAGATGGATCGAACCCATGGGTCCAAAGGAAACTACAGAGAATAAAAAGAAAAAAAGGGCGCAAAACCCATAGTGTAGTATGTAAAGTTGAATGCTAAAAAACACAGTTAAAAACACTTACAAGATGTAAGTAGATAAGATGCACATCTAGGGTGGTTGATCCGTGACTTCAGCATTTGCTGGGATAGCCTCAGTGTCCCCGTCTCTTGCGTGGAGAGAGGCGTTATTCCACTCCCGCTTCCGTGTCACGTGCGCTCGTGATGTCACTGCGTTCGTGTCCTCGCGCCGTCACTCTGGGGTTTGGCTTAGGGCTGGTATGCTTTCTCCGGCAGTCTGACAAGAGCAGACTCAGGATCCTCCGGCTACGCTTCACAATTCAGCAGGCTTGGTAGATACAGCCCTACGCGTTTCGAGAAACACTTTCTCTTCGTCAGGGGCTCTGTATCTACAAGGCTGCTGATTTATCTATTCATTGGTAATTATAAAGGCCATCAACCAATAGGTACATAATCCCAATATGTCCTCAATAGCTGTTGTAAGCAACTAGAGTGTACTGAATCTAAATGTCCAGTAGATGGCACTAAAATATAAGACATGAATAAGTGGAAAGAGTATTTGACCCCCTATTCGAACAATTATAATCAACCTATGAAAATAAAGGATATTATGTTATAGGATATTAATAATAAATTGATATTCAAATGGGTATCCATATGAGTAATTAATAAATCTCCTTCAAAATCAATAATAAATTTAGCAATCTTTAATAATACGTTTTAAATTACTCACAACGTAAAATATGTTATGAACTGATATTAAGAATTAAAATTACTAATACTATTGGATCAAACAGCTATAAAGTTTACATTCATAGTAAAAACACACATTATACAGAAGTGTATATAACAAAATGACCCCCTATCAAGAGATTAAAATATATTTTAAAACCATATTTATAAAAAGGCTACCAGATCTATGTCTTCATTTAGGCGACATTGCACCCAGCTCATGTATCCAATACAGTAGCGGCCGGGCTGACTCTAATGCGGCCGCCCCCGCAGTTTAAAAATAGCGTGGGCGGCGCGCGGGCTGTCTCCGTCCGAAACCCGGACGGTTTTCCCGCGCCGCAGGCGCTTTCAATAGTAAGCGCCATTAGCACTTATCTATTGAAGCGGCCACCGAGCGGGAAACTCCGCTTTAGAATGAGCTTAGCCGGGACAGTATGTCTCCCTTTGTCTGAGTATCATTAATCTATCGCCACCATAATCGCTGTTTAAAACATGTTCTTTCCCTATAATCTTTAGCCCTTTAGGGTCTTTATTGTGTCTAATACTAAAGTGCCTTGAAACCCCGTGGGTCATCACTCCTTTGAGTATATTCCCACGGTGTTCCAAGAAACGTTGTTTTAGGCTCCTTTTAATCCTGCCTATATATTGAAGGCCACACTCACATTCTAAAAGGTATACGACATAAGTTGTGTTACAATTGATCAAACTTTTAGTGTCATAAGTTGTCGTGGAATCCTTAGCTTTAAATGTAGTAGCCCCATTAGATATATGACTACACGAGATACATCTACCTCCACATTTAAAATTCCCGATAACAGGTTTCCATGCTTGATTAATGTTAAGCTCACGACAAGTTCTGGGAATTTTAGATGGAGCCCCTGAAGAAGTCTCTGTTCGAGACGAAACGCGTAGGGACTGATTTATGATATATTGTCCTGTTTTATATCATTTATATGCCACTCTGACTTATGGGACTTTTATCGTCTGGCACTTAATACCAAGTACAGCCGTACCACTATTATCCTTGCGGGGATCGCCGCAGCTTATCCGGATAGCCCAGTGACGTCACTAGCTCTCGTGAGACTGCTACCAGAGGCTCATTGCAGCGACGAAGGGCTGGAAGTAGAGAGGCACTCCCCACTTGCTCCGGTACATGGAGTAGAATTGCAGTGTTGCTGTGTTCCTTCACATCGGACTGGTGTTACTGGAGCGGCTGTATCCTGCACCTGGGCTGGCGATTGAGTATAACTCATAAATGCTTTTATTCCCTTTATGTTTGTGATTGTGCATTTTTACACATCCTACCCCATATAAATTTGTAAACCTTAATACGCTATGAGTGCGTTTTATATGCACTTAATACGCTATGAGAGTTTTTTGTTTGTTTTTTTCTGTAGATATCTTGGAGGGAGTGGTTACCCCCTGCATTCAGGCTGCAAAGACTCATTTGGACAGCGTGTGGAGCTGGATTTTGATTTGTATTCCATTTTATATGTCTGGACACTATTCATTCATTTGTTTTTATTTTTTCACATGTATTTTTTATTCTTTATTGTTTAGTTTTTAATAGCATTTATTTTTTCATCATTGTTTGCTTTACTTATGGTTAATTAGATTTATGTGGCGCTCTCTCTCTTTCTCTCTCTATATATATATGTATGTATGTATTTTTATATATATATATATACATATACACACACACATGCACCCACACACACATACCATATTTAGTCTTTGTTGATCCACTTCTGGATGATGGACTCCACAATGATCTTCCAGTTCCTGCAGTTGTAAGTCTCTCTTACTCCATATTGCAACAACACATTTTCGGATTGTATCCTCCCGTCTTACTTTTGGCCATCTTCTTGGTCTTTTAGTTATTCAGGAATCCAACTTCGTACTGTACAATCTTTATCCAAAAGGGTAATTTCTTGCAATACAAGGTCCCATTGAAAGGAATAGACCCACTCCTGTGCCATCAGGGAAATCCCCTCCCCCAGCACTGTGTCTTTCCTAAGATTTGTTTGCACAAACCAGTAAAACTAGCTACATCTGTACTGTATGTGCAGTGCACTACAATTAATAATTTCTTCATACATGTGATAGTCACAGACTTTATTTGCTTCAAAACAGAATCATTCCATTTGCTGTCTCTTCAGCTTATACCCACTGTACATCGCTTCCTGCTTCTATGAGTTGCCAGATCTCTGTTCAAATACTTTTATTTTGAGCCACTGTTGGAATTTCCCTTGAGTGATTGTCTTGTTTATTCTACCTGCCAGGTACCACTCTCACATAACTCTCTACTAGTATAGCAGCCCAAAAAAATGTCAAAGGAGTTAACACCATTATATATTAGATTAGCTTGTTTATATTACAGTTTAGTCAACTTTTATTTTGTTATTCTATTCATGTTATACTTATTTAAAGCATTGCTGATGCTTTATTATTCTATTTTAGCTTTCTCCGGTTTATTCAGATGCATTTTTTCATAATTTAGTAAAAATCCAAAACAAAAACACAACAAGTTTTGGCAAAACCAAAAGGAAATTACAATTGTTTTTTTTTAAAACCAAAACAATAATTTCTTTTAGAGTCAAAATCAAAACACCAGTGACAGTAATTAGTCAGTAACCTATTATTAATAGAACTAAAAAAATTATTTACTATAAACTATTAACTATAAAGCTTTTAACCCATCACCCTTTTTTCACAGATCTAAAATAAGAGCTAAGACTCTTTCTGGGTTATACTCTCTCTCATCAGACTATGGGGGTAATGCAGTAAGCGGAAAATTGCATTCGCCAGGGGTTTGAACATAATGTGTGATACATTGTCAAATAATGTCAGTTATGTTCCCATCAGTATCAAGGTAGATTTAAAACAAAAAAATGAATTCAACATTCCTGTGTAGAATTAGATATTCGTTCTTAATAAACAATGAGTTTGTTGAATTACAAAGTGTTTGACACTGTTTATCTTTGTTTAAATAATAACTGCATTTAGAATTGCAGAAAATTCCATCCTTGGTAGACGACGTTTCAAATTTCACAAAAATACCTACTGTATAACCCAGACCTTAATTTTACAAAATAAAATCATGACAATTTACTATATCAGTAAAATAAATGTTTAAGTGCCTAGAATGGCCAAGTAATCACTTAGTACTGTACTTTATTGTATGCTTGTCAATAAAATTACTAAGCAAATTGGTTCAGGTGTAAACATCTCTTACAAGATACTGCCTCTTCTAATGGATCAATATTACCATTTTCATAGCTTTTATTGTAAAAACACGTTTGAGATCTCCACTTCACACAAGTTTTTAGATTTCCTGTGTAAGTCACTAAGACAGTGAATGTGTGGCAAATATTGTAGAGAGTAAGCATTGTAAAATTATTGTATATACTGTATAGTTAATTAAGAAGAAACTTAGCCTCTAACTTACCCATAAGTTGACCCTATCACCAAAGCCACTTGTTGATCCAGGAACTTCTTACTCTCAATGCTGGACTTCCGAGAAATACGATAGTTACATGGCCAAAGCAGCGGCATAATTTTCTTGGTAAACATTGTTGACTTTGCAGAAAGAGAAAGTTAAGAGTAACGAAGACAAGAAGAGCTTGAAATCACTGCATCAGACAGGGCGTGTTTCCTAACCAATATTATCTGGGTGTGATGTTAATTTGCATATACCTGTACAAATATCTTCATTGTGCAGGAGTTAACATTATTACCTTAACAACGGAGTTCACAAGCAATACACATCTGACAGTTTTGGTTCTACCCATTCACAAAGAAACAGTATGTTCCATTCACACGTTCATAATTTTAAAGAGTTATGTAATTGTTTTGTTAATTGAGAAAAGGGCCAGTAAGCTCAAGTACAATACACAATGGGTCTCCTTTGAGACGAAACGATAAAGAGATAAAGTCTCCTTTGAGACGAAACGCGTTAGAGCTGTACACTCTCTGTATACCTTTCCGTTTTTTGGATGAATAAATAATATTTTTTACTTATACTGCGCTTGGTTGATTCCGGAGCTCGGTGAGCAGTGACCACCATTTTTACCAATTTTCCTGCATTATCTACCGGCTGGAGCACGCATTGTGAGCAGTTTGTGTGGGGTCCTTTCTCATTTTTCAGTAAGACAGGCGGACATGGACAGCTTATTGTGAGTACTGGCCAGCTGATGTATGGTGTGGGACACAGGGTGCGCTAAGGAAAGCTATTGAGGACACTGTGAGTATATTGCAGACACACTGCAGTGATATTTCTTGTTATTGGATTGTTACAAGCTTATTAACCCCCCACCCGGCTGAGTCCTTTACTAACACACCGAAGACATATAACTCATTCAACAAACTCCCCCACACGCTGACATAACCAAGGGAATCAGAGACATTTGCTGCATTATATCTTTATTACATTATTGCCATTGATAGAGCATCGGCTTTTTGGGGGATTTATTCCTCATTTTGTCACTTTCTATATACGGTAGCATAGCTTATATAATTCTTTAACAGACATTGGATAGATACATCAGATAAATCAAACTGTGTTAACCTAAAAATGCGGTATTTTCAGTAAAAAAAATAGTTCTTTTTATAGTTTTGTTAGAATAAAGAGAACCCGCTGAACTTCCATGCAGAATAAAGTGATGAGTGCACTAGGCAAAATGAATAAATGGGAAAATAACTGAGCTGAACCCCTGAGAGGAAAGGGAGAGGGAGGGGGAAAAGGGGAAAGTGGGCACAGAGAAAAGGTCCCTGTAGCATGCACTCGTCTATCACCTGAGAATCTAATTGTGTCCACAATTTAACTGTAAAGATACAGAAGTTGATTGGAAGTGATAGAATCCCTAACATATGAGTACTATGAATTAAATTAAAACGACAAATTTAATTGGTCCTTGGACCGATAAAATAAATGGGAACACGACACTAAAACATAAGCCCCCCTGGCGATAAGAGATACGCCAAATAAATGTGGATATGTTATATAAACATCCTATGACTCCAAAATGCATGCAATAAATTAACCGCTTGCCAAATTGGCTTGAATTATCCAATCAAGGAAAAGGACAACAGAGCCACAGGTACTATGTACTGTTAAAGCAGGATGGTGACCACTAAGACCTATCAACTAAAGCACAGATGTTCTAATGTCCTAGTAATCCCTAAAACTAGGGCCACAATAGAGGGACATTCAATCTAGTGATCGTAATTAGTGCACCCTAGAGTAATATTATACTAATTTGGAGTAGTGTCTATGGACTATACTAATCTGCTATAGCACCCTAAGAAGCCTGATGTAATGTGTACCTAATATTAGAAGAGAGTTATGGTAGTAATAATATCTCTTAAACTACCCTACAATGGGGAGAAAATCAGATGTAACATAAGGGTTGCTTAGAGATAGTCCAAGGGGACAATGATAATCCATATGTAGTATACAGTATCTTCATAAAACTAACAGGTTACTATGTGTTTGAAAAAACTGACGCACCCTGACATTATTGGGATGATATCAGTAGATTGTGGTCATGGTCTAATGACACTAGTAACATATATACAATATCCCTGTAGTGATACCAAGTGTAGACACAAATACCCCTTCAAGCAGCCCCTTGATAACAGTTGATAATGCAATCGGTAATAAAAACACTGTGGCACTGATAGGGGAGTGGATATCAAACAACCAGCTTCCTACCAAGAAAATATGCAAGCTAATTCGTAATGTTAACAGTAATGCTATTTAGCTGAGGTAGAGGCTGGAATACAGGAAAGTGTCCCCTTGTAGAGTGGGGACGCTGACAATGTTATGTCACTGCGCCCGCAAACAAAACGTGCGTTTCGCTGGGGCTGGCAGCTTTGTCAATGGTGTAAATAATTCATAAAAAAAGGCTAAATATACCCCTTCTAACTACTTACATCTGTCAGAAGATCAATCAATAGGCAGTGGTGGAGATGCTCCAGTCAAGCATGCACACACGCATGCGCTGTCAAGCTTAAGCCATGACTATGGCTGCACTAGTGTGTGGACGCATGCGCAGTCCATGGCGTTCACCTCTGATGACTAATATAGTAACCATAGTATTACTGACGGCACAACGCCGATACAGGCACGCGCTCACTCCGATCACGCATGCGTAATGAGTAGTACGGGTTATTGGTGGTTTGTTGCTCCCTGTAAAGAGGGGCAACATCACAGCGCATGCATGGTAGCAGGACACAGTGAAGTTCAATACACCACCCTTCGTTGCAGCTGTCACTGGCTGCCACTGGACATATTTAGAGTAATAAGATGGTCGCATGCCATTTGTTTAGTGGTAAATTACCTACAGTGTTACTTGTGTAGCGTACTTTCCCTCACCCCCTTGGAGGATGTGTGGCTACGGTGTGTGCGGTGCAATACCTGTGGCTCACAGGCGGTCTGAGCCTCCACTGCAGGGAGCCTGGGGTGTATACTGGTACAATGTTCTTCAGCGCCTCCACCTGTAACGGATTCTACTGTGTGGAATTACCCGTTACAGGACATATATATATATATATATATATATATATATATAAACAAGAAAAGAGAGAGAGCGCACGCCCCATAGCATAAAACTGTGTTTAATATTAAAAGGGGAAGGGAAGGGGGGGGGGGGAAAGAAACGCACTCACAAGATTAAAATGATAATTAGGCAATTTGTGATAATATCACCACCATCCGGTATCTTTGCTGCAAACGTCCGCACGTATAGGCTCCCTCAGGGCTGAGTGAAGGAATCGTAGCTCACCAGATACCAGGGGTGTTGTTTGCCGGCTAGATTAAGTCCACAAGATATCAGAGAATCGCCTCTGAATGGCCGCCGAATGTATCCCACGCTTGATGCGGCCTCGTGCGCGTGCGCAGTGTCGTAGTGACGTAATTGCGCTATCAGAGTCCCTGACGCATTTCGTCACCAACAGGCGACTTTCTCAAAGGGCTGATACTGGATTGACTGCAGTCCTGTGTAGCAGGACCACTGCTTAGCAACCCATAAATGAACAAATGTTTAACCCTTGATGTTCTGGTTAGAGTAGGCATTACTATATAAGATGTATCATATATCTGGCACAAGAACAGGATATGGATAATAAAGCTAAATATATAAATAAATATAGCAGGAAGGATATTATGGAAAGACCAATACATTATTCAATTAAAACTCATATTGTATATGAATAGTTTGGAATAGATTCAAATTACTGATATAAAATAATTAAATATAAATATATATATAATTTGCAACTAGTATATACATGATAATGATAATCCTGAATTATCCAAAAAACATGAACTAACAGAGATAAAATGGGTTAAAATAAAAGACAATAAAATTACTCATTTGTAAAGCAGTGAAGCAATATAAACTAATCATTACAAAATGCACATATTAAAAATATACATATACACATATGAGATAAAGATAATTAATAAACACTGCTAATACAATCAAAGTATATAGATAATACAGGTAATGCAAGCAAGAATATATACAAATGAAAAATCTTTTTGAAATAGATGATAATAAAAAGGATTAATAACATTAACAAAACAGTCACCTATCAGCCAAATGGCTCAATTACGCTTTACTGATACATGTGCTTATATCTGGGTATCAGGCAGGGAGGGGCAGGGGGGCCAAAGGGCAGGGAGGGGAGGGGGAGCCAAAGGGCAGGGAGGGGCGGGGGGCTAAAGGGCAGGGAGGTGCGGGGGGGCTAAAGGGCAGGGAGGGGCAGGGGGGCCAAAGGGCAGGGAGCCAAAGGGCAGGGAGGGGCAGGAGGGCCAAAGGGCAGGGAGGGGCAGGGGGTCCAAAGGGCAGGGAGGGGCAGGGGGTCCAAAGGGCAGGGAGGGGCAGGGGGCCAAAGGGCAGGGAGGGGCAGGGGGGGCTAAGGGCATGGAGGGGCGAGGGGGCTAAGGGCAGGGAGGGGCAAGAGGGCAGGGGGGCAAGAGGGCAGGGGGGCAAGAGGGCAGGGAGGGAGGGGGCAATGGAAAGGGGGGCAAGAGGGCAGGGGGGGCAAGAGGGCAGGGAGGGAGGGGGGCAAAGAGCAGGGGGGGAAAGAGGGCAGGGAGGGAGGGGGGAAAGAGGGCAGGGAGGGAGGGGGGCAAGAGGGCAGGGAGGGAGGGGGCAAGAGGCCGAAGGGCAGGGGGGCAAAGGGCAGAGGGGCAAAGTGCAGGGGAGCAAAGGGCAGGGGGGCAAAGGGGAAAATGGCAGGGGGAAGGAGGGCAGGGGGTGCAAAGGGCATTGGGAGGGAGGGCAGGGGGGGCAAAGGGCAGGGGGAGGGAGGGAAGGGGGGCAAAGGGCAGGGAGGGCAGGGGGGCAAAGGGCAGGGAGGGTGGGGGGGGGGCAAAGGGCAGGGGGAGGGAGGGCAGGGGGGGCAAAGGGCAGGGGGGCAGCGAGGGTAGCGGGGAAAAGGGCAGGGGGAGTCAGGGACGCAGTAAATAACCCATTCCCCTGCGTTTACTCACCTTGCACATGGCTGCGCGTGTCCCGGCCGCCCTCCTCCTCCTCCTCGGGCTCCTCCGCGGAGAGGCTGAGACGCTCCGGTGAGGAGGTGCTGCGCCTCTCATGGGGAGAGGTGGAGACAGCCGGAGGAGCGGCAGAGACAGCCAGAGGAGAGGCAGAGACAGCCGGAGGAGCGGCCTGTGTGAGGGAAGAGCCGCAGAGAGCGTGCTCTGTGTGTGTGTGGGGGGGAGCGCTGGGTGAGGGGAGAGCCGCAGAGAGCATGCTCTGTGTGTGTGTGGGGTGGGTGGGGTGAGGGAGAGCGCCGGGTGAGGGAGAGCCGCTTGCTCTGTGTGTGTGTGGGGGGGGGGGCTGGTGAGGGGGGGGCTGAGCGGGTGAGGGAGAGCGCCGGGTGAGGGAGAGCCGCGTGCTCTGTGGGGGGGGGGGGTGAGGGAGAGCGCCGGGTGAGGGAGAGCTGCGTGCTGGGGGGGGGGGGGGGGGGGTGAGGGAGAGCCGCGGGCTCTGTGTGTGGGGGGGGGGTGAGGGAGGGCTCCGGGTGAGGGAGAGCCGTGTGCTCTGTTGGGGGGGGGGGGGGAGATAAGGGAGAGCGCCGGATGAGGGAGAGCCGCATGCTCTGTGAGGGGGGGGGTGAGGGAGAGCGCCGGGTGAGGGAGAGCCGCATGCTCTGTGAGGGGGGGGTGAGGGACAGCGCTGGGTGAGGGAGAGCCACGTGCTCTGTTGGGGGGGAGGGGGGTGAGGGAGAGCGCCGAGTGAGGGAGAGCCGCGTGCTCTGTTGGGGGGGGAGGTGAGGGAGAGCGCCGGGTGAGGGAGCGGCCTATGGGTGGTGAGACAGGAAGAAGGGGGTAAGATGGTCCGTGGTTCACAGCAACTTCAGCAGCCAACGCATGGATGTCTAAAAAAACTTTATTGATCGCTAGCAGCAAACATCAGGCAACCACTCTAACATGTTTCGTCCAGGCTATGGACTTTTTCAAAGAGTGCTGATAGTGTATGGCAGCCAAATAGATATAGGGAGTGGTGAGTGTATGCCACCAATAGAAACAGGGAACGTATTTAAACCTCACCTGTGGTAGATTAATCATTAAAGTGGATAACTATCTCCCCAACAATCCCCATAGCAATGGCTGCACAACAAGGTATTTACAACATACACATGAAAAATCTTAAAAACAAAACAGAACATATAATGGATAAATTTAAAAACACAACTACTGATGTTTTAAGTTACCAGCATCATTATTATTATATAAAGCTATATCAATTAATGGAAGTATACAGATGTATAACAAAGGATTTCATATATCTAGTACTTATAAAATCTTTTTTGTACTTATAAAGCATTTTCAGTATCAAGATTCACTTTAAAGGGATATAAACATTTTATCAATTTATTCACATAATTCATATCCATGAATACAGTGGCAACCGCATGACAGACAGTAACTTAATATGTCACCTCCCAGATCACAATGTAATTGGGTGAACACTGTGAACCCACCCCAAAACTTAGCCATTACCCCATCAGGAAGTGTTTCAGTTCCCACTCCTGATTGATGCCGGCCGGATGGAGTGTGTTCAGAGTGTACACCCAATACATTTCCTGTTTATTTAATACCCCCTCTCTATGGCCTCCTCTAGCGTTACAAGGGATATGTTCAATTGCCATATAGGAAAAGTTGGCTATTCCCCCTTTAGGGCATCTGGAGAAGTGTCTGGGAACTGGATGAGACACATCATTCTTTTTAATAAGTCTGACATGCTCGGCAATGCGGGTCTTGACTGGCCGAATGGTTCGTCCCACATATAATTTTTTGCAACCACATCTCAAAAGATAAATGGTGTAGGATGTATTACAATTCAAAAATTCTTTAATAAAATATTTTTTTCCATTGATGTCAGTTTGGACAAATTTTGTACTATGAACATATTTACACATGGAACAATTTCCACATGCATAAAAACCTTTAGGAATACTACCAATTCTTTTAAGATCAGTTTTAGTTTGAAAGTGACTTGGCGAGAGGTGTGATGCTAGTGTCTTAGCCCTACGGAATGAAAATTTTGGTCCCTTCAAGGTAAACTCAGCAATATCCTTATCAAGGCACAGGGTGTGCCAATGTTTATGCACAATGTCGCATATAAGCTTGGATTGGCGACTATAAGTCGTGATGAATAATGGACTCATATCACTATACTTGCTCTTAGATTGTATGTACCCCTTATGATGTTTGTCTTTTTTCTTTTTATCGAGGATTCCAGGGCGATCCAAAGTCATAGCGTACTCGTATGCTGTCTGGATATCTGTATATTTGTAACCCCTGGCTTGGAATCTCTCAAATAGTGCTTGTGACTGCAAAGAGAAATTCTCGTCATCAGAACATATCCGTCTCAACCTTACAAATTGGGCCCTCGGAATACTTTTGATTAAAGATTGTGGATGACAACTTTTGGCTGACAGTAGTGTGTTTCGGGAGTTTGGCTTGCGAAATATGTCAGTTTGGATTAGCATGTCATGGTCTATGTAAAGGAGCAGGTCCAGATAATTGATGCAATTTATATTTTGTTCATAAGTGAATTTGATATTAACATTATTGATATTAAGTGTGTTTATAAATGCTACAAGTGATGATTCATCGCCGTCCCATATAATAATGAGATCGTCGATGAATCTTTTATAGTAAATAATTTGTGAACGATAAGAATTATTACTGTGATATATATATTGTGCTTCCCATAACCCCATGAATAAGTTTGCATATGATGGTGCAAAACTTGTGCCCATTGCAGTGCCTAATAATTGTAAATAAAAACGTGAATCAAATAAGAAATAATTGTGAGTTAATAAAAATTTAATAGATTCTAATAGAAAAGTGCAAAGTGAAGTGGACAGATGTGATAAATTTAAAAAGTGCGTGATAGCTAATAACCCGTGATCGTGATTAATGATGGAATACAGAGAGATCACGTCAAGGGTGACCCATCTGTATTCTTTTTTCCAGACCAGATCCTTTACATCTACCATGAGGTCCGTGGAATCCTTAATGAATGACGGTAATGCCAGTACCAATGGTTTGAGATAAGAGTCCACATACCGCGATAACCCATCTCCCAAAGATCCAATACCTGCCACTATAGGACGACCAGGAGGGTCGACCAGTGACTTATGGATCTTTGGGAGATGGTGGAATACCGGAATCACGGGATGTGGACTTCTCAAAAATTCAATCTCATGTTTGTCTAATGTACAAAGTATCTTTCCAAATTCAATAATTTCATCTAGTTGACTAATAAAGTCCTGTGTTGGATCCTTTTTAAGAAGTTTATACTGATCCGGATTCCCTAGCTGCCGTAATGCCTCCTGTTTGTATTGTAGGGTGGATAAAACCACAAGGGCTCCACCTTTATCAGCATTTCTAAACATGATGTCTTTGTTATGCTTCAAGGTGTCTAGTTCATGAATCTCTGTGTATGTCAGGTTATTGGCATGCATAGATGAGCAGGAGAAACCTTTAGATAAAATTTGAAGGTCTCTTTCTACCAACCTTTCAAATGCCGTAATGAAAGGCCCCCTATTGGCATTGGGGCAGAAGATAGACTTCTTTTTAAATCCTGAGGAGTGGGTGCCAAAGAAAGGTTGGGAGAAAGCATTGATTTCTTCGCCTTGCTGCTCAAGTAATGCGTCCAAGTCTGATAATACACAGGTTTCCTGAAAGGTATCAAGAGAAATATTAGTTAATGCATCATTAGTAACAATATTAGGTAGTTCATCATCAGTATTGGGTAATACAACATCATTATCAGAGTCAGACAAGTTATTAGTTTGAAAATGTCCTCTTGATATAAAAAACTTTTTTAAGGATAATTTGCGAGTAAACCTTTGGAGGTCAATCACAGTCTGGAACAAGTGGAAGTCCTGAACCGGGGCAAAACCCAGTCCCTTATTTAGTAGAGATAATTGTGCATGGGAGAGTTCCACTCCTGAGAGATTAATGACGTTATTATCACACTCATCTATGTGTACTTCTTTCTTTTTGGTCTCCCGCGAGTTTCCACGTTTTCTCCGCGATCGTCTGGTTCGCGGCGTGATCGTGTTCCTGTGGATAAAAAAGAAGACGAAGAGGGAGCCTGTTCCTGATTTTTTGATCTGGCCCCATTAGATGTGATGGATGACCTGCTGTCGCTCCTAGATCTCCCATGGTTATCCCGTATACTCTCAGTAGAACCTTCAAAAGATACAGAGTGAGATCTCAATTCGCACTCTGAGTAGTCTGACTCCGCACCTGAGTTGTCAGCTGATCTTCCCTTTAAGATAGACTTATTAGGGTTGCTTTTAGACCATCCTTTGGATTGAGGTTTAAACCCCCTTGCTGTATTGGATCCCACATTCTCTCTTGTTTGAGGTTTCTGCCAACAATAAATTTGTCCTTTTATATAATCTACACGGTCTCGTTCGAACTTGCTGTGTTTTTTGTCACTTATTGTGTCCTCTATGGTCTCAATATTAGTCAGCAGGGTTTTGTCGTTTTTTATAAATTGATCCATTTTAGTAAATGGCTTCAAGTTGTTCCTCAAAAGGTTTATTTCCAACATTAATTGCTCTTTTTCTTTTGACTTCTGCTGAATGATTAGTTCCATTAGCTTTAAGGAACATTGGTTTAGAGTATCAGTCCAGTCCTGCTCAAATTGCATATTGGTAAAGCCAAATGTTGGTGTCTTTTTTATTCGCAAACCTCGTGGTATTCTTTTACATCTAATATAGTTGTTCAATGAGGTGATGTCCCACCATAGGCGTATATTCAACACCAACAGTCTTTCTAGCTTTACAAAGTAATGTGTGAGGTCTGAAGGCTCCTCACATATAACCTCAGTACTTTCATTAAACAAGTGGGCAGCTTTTTTTGAACGTTTGGCATTATCCCCGCATGCATTGACATATGTATCCACATTTGTATCCTCTGATTCAACATCAATATCTTCCATGGCAAAAAAACAATATAATAGTATTGAATTAAAAATAAAAATTATTTATTAATATCTTGTTAAAAACTCTCATGCGTTGGCTGAAGCCTAAGTGCAAAAAACAGTAATCCTTAAATTCTTGAGTAAATAATGTCCTTTATATTTTGGAATTTTCCAGGATAGTCCAAATAAGCATATACAATTTACTTATTCACTTATTCACTTGCCCGTGAGCCATCAGGTAGAAATAGATTGCTAGAGAATATGGAATTACCCAGTATACCGAGGCTGCTAACAGGTAGTGCACACACTTTATGGCAACTTGATTGAAGAGAGACCCAGCAATGATTAATGAAACAATAAGCCTCCGGTATTGAAAACAGGGAGTTGGGTAATAGTAAGCCGGATAGAGGTACAGGGGGACACCTCCCTAAGGGGCGCCCCCAAGTAAATCACAGCCCGGCACTAACCGCCTCAATAATCTCCCTGAAATACCGCGTGGAGGTTAGGAGTACTCACGAAAAAGCCGTCCCTGTTGGTGCAGGGAATTCTGCAGCGGCTTCCTCCTCTGGTGTAGCTGGCGTCAGCGTGCTCCGCCGGAAATGATGACACAGGAAGAAGGGGGTAAGATGGTCCGTGGTTCACAGCAACTTCAGCAGCCAACGCATGGATGTCTAAAAAAACTTTATTGATCGCTAGCAGCAAACATCAGGCAACCACTCTAACATGTTTCGTCCAGGCTATGGACTTTTTCAAAGAGTGCTGATAGTGTATGGCAGCCAAATAGATATAGGGAGTGGTGAGTGTATGCCACCAATAGAAACAGGGAACGTATTTAAACCTCACCTGTGGTAGATTAATCATTAAAGTGGATAACTATCTCCCCAACAATCCCCATAGCAATGGCTGCACAACAAGGTATTTACAACATACACATGAAAAATCTTAAAAACAAAACAGAACATATAATGGATAAATTTAAAAACACAACTACTGATGTTTTAAGTTACCAGCATCATTATTATTATATAAAGCTATATCAATTAATGGAAGTATACAGATGTATAACAAAGGATTTCATATATCTAGTACTTATAAAATCTTTTTTGTACTTATAAAGCATTTTCAGTATCAAGATTCACTTTAAAGGGATATAAACATTTTATCAATTTATTCACATAATTCATATCCATGAATACAGTGGCAACCGCATGACAGACAGTAACTTAATATGTCACCTCCCAGATCACAATGTAATTGGGTGAACACTGTGAACCCACCCCAAAACTTAGCCATTACCCCATCAGGAAGTGTTTCAGTTCCCACTCCTGATTGATGCCGGCCGGATGGAGTGTGTTCAGAGTGTACACCCAATACATTTCCTGTTTATTTAATACCCCCTCTCTATGGCCTCCTCTAGCGTTACAAGGGATATGTTCAATTGCCATATAGGAAAAGTTGGCTATTCCCCCTTTAGGGCATCTGGAGAAGTGTCTGGGAACTGGATGAGACACATCATTCTTTTTAATAAGTCTGACATGCTCGGCAATGCGGGTCTTGACTGGCCGAATGGTTCGTCCCACATATAATTTTTTGCAACCACATCTCAAAAGATAAATGGTGTAGGATGTATTACAATTCAAAAATTCTTTAATAAAATATTTTTTTCCATTGATGTCAGTTTGGACAAATTTTGTACTATGAACATATTTACACATGGAACAATTTCCACATGCATAAAAACCTTTAGGAATACTACCAATTCTTTTAAGATCAGTTTTAGTTTGAAAGTGACTTGGCGAGAGGTGTGATGCTAGTGTCTTAGCCCTACGGAATGAAAATTTTGGTCCCTTCAAGGTAAACTCAGCAATATCCTTATCAAGGCACAGGGTGTGCCAATGTTTATGCACAATGTCGCATATAAGCTTGGATTGGCGACTATAAGTCGTGATGAATAATGGACTCATATCACTATACTTGCTCTTAGATTGTATGTACCCCTTATGATGTTTGTCTTTTTTCTTTTTATCGAGGATTCCAGGGCGATCCAAAGTCATAGCGTACTCGTATGCTGTCTGGATATCTGTATATTTGTAACCCCTGGCTTGGAATCTCTCAAATAGTGCTTGTGACTGCAAAGAGAAATTCTCGTCATCAGAACATATCCGTCTCAACCTTACAAATTGGGCCCTCGGAATACTTTTGATTAAAGATTGTGGATGACAACTTTTGGCTGACAGTAGTGTGTTTCGGGAGTTTGGCTTGCGAAATATGTCAGTTTGGATTAGCATGTCATGGTCTATGTAAAGGAGCAGGTCCAGATAATTGATGCAATTTATATTTTGTTCATAAGTGAATTTGATATTAACATTATTGATATTAAGTGTGTTTATAAATGCTACAAGTGATGATTCATCGCCGTCCCATATAATAATGAGATCGTCGATGAATCTTTTATAGTAAATAATTTGTGAACGATAAGAATTATTACTGTGATATATATATTGTGCTTCCCATAACCCCATGAATAAGTTTGCATATGATGGTGCAAAACTTGTGCCCATTGCAGTGCCTAATAATTGTAAATAAAAACGTGAATCAAATAAGAAATAATTGTGAGTTAATAAAAATTTAATAGATTCTAATAGAAAAGTGCAAAGTGAAGTGGACAGATGTGATAAATTTAAAAAGTGCGTGATAGCTAATAACCCGTGATCGTGATTAATGATGGAATACAGAGAGATCACGTCAAGGGTGACCCATCTGTATTCTTTTTTCCAGACCAGATCCTTTACATCTACCATGAGGTCCGTGGAATCCTTAATGAATGACGGTAATGCCAGTACCAATGGTTTGAGATAAGAGTCCACATACCGCGATAACCCATCTCCCAAAGATCCAATACCTGCCACTATAGGACGACCAGGAGGGTCGACCAGTGACTTATGGATCTTTGGGAGATGGTGGAATACCGGAATCACGGGATGTGGACTTCTCAAAAATTCAATCTCATGTTTGTCTAATGTACAAAGTATCTTTCCAAATTCAATAATTTCATCTAGTTGACTAATAAAGTCCTGTGTTGGATCCTTTTTAAGAAGTTTATACTGATCCGGATTCCCTAGCTGCCGTAATGCCTCCTGTTTGTATTGTAGGGTGGATAAAACCACAAGGGCTCCACCTTTATCAGCATTTCTAAACATGATGTCTTTGTTATGCTTCAAGGTGTCTAGTTCATGAATCTCTGTGTATGTCAGGTTATTGGCATGCATAGATGAGCAGGAGAAACCTTTAGATAAAATTTGAAGGTCTCTTTCTACCAACCTTTCAAATGCCGTAATGAAAGGCCCCCTATTGGCATTGGGGCAGAAGATAGACTTCTTTTTAAATCCTGAGGAGTGGGTGCCAAAGAAAGGTTGGGAGAAAGCATTGATTTCTTCGCCTTGCTGCTCAAGTAATGCGTCCAAGTCTGATAATACACAGGTTTCCTGAAAGGTATCAAGAGAAATATTAGTTAATGCATCATTAGTAACAATATTAGGTAGTTCATCATCAGTATTGGGTAATACAACATCATTATCAGAGTCAGACAAGTTATTAGTTTGAAAATGTCCTCTTGATATAAAAAACTTTTTTAAGGATAATTTGCGAGTAAACCTTTGGAGGTCAATCACAGTCTGGAACAAGTGGAAGTCCTGAACCGGGGCAAAACCCAGTCCCTTATTTAGTAGAGATAATTGTGCATGGGAGAGTTCCACTCCTGAGAGATTAATGACGTTATTATCACACTCATCTATGTGTACTTCTTTCTTTTTGGTCTCCCGCGAGTTTCCACGTTTTCTCCGCGATCGTCTGGTTCGCGGCGTGATCGTGTTCCTGTGGATAAAAAAGAAGACGAAGAGGGAGCCTGTTCCTGATTTTTTGATCTGGCCCCATTAGATGTGATGGATGACCTGCTGTCGCTCCTAGATCTCCCATGGTTATCCCGTATACTCTCAGTAGAACCTTCAAAAGATACAGAGTGAGATCTCAATTCGCACTCTGAGTAGTCTGACTCCGCACCTGAGTTGTCAGCTGATCTTCCCTTTAAGATAGACTTATTAGGGTTGCTTTTAGACCATCCTTTGGATTGAGGTTTAAACCCCCTTGCTGTATTGGATCCCACATTCTCTCTTGTTTGAGGTTTCTGCCAACAATAAATTTGTCCTTTTATATAATCTACACGGTCTCGTTCGAACTTGCTGTGTTTTTTGTCACTTATTGTGTCCTCTATGGTCTCAATATTAGTCAGCAGGGTTTTGTCGTTTTTTATAAATTGATCCATTTTAGTAAATGGCTTCAAGTTGTTCCTCAAAAGGTTTATTTCCAACATTAATTGCTCTTTTTCTTTTGACTTCTGCTGAATGATTAGTTCCATTAGCTTTAAGGAACATTGGTTTAGAGTATCAGTCCAGTCCTGCTCAAATTGCATATTGGTAAAGCCAAATGTTGGTGTCTTTTTTATTCGCAAACCTCGTGGTATTCTTTTACATCTAATATAGTTGTTCAATGAGGTGATGTCCCACCATAGGCGTATATTCAACACCAACAGTCTTTCTAGCTTTACAAAGTAATGTGTGAGGTCTGAAGGCTCCTCACATATAACCTCAGTACTTTCATTAAACAAGTGGGCAGCTTTTTTTGAACGTTTGGCATTATCCCCGCATGCATTGACATATGTATCCACATTTGTATCCTCTGATTCAACATCAATATCTTCCATGGCAAAAAAACAATATAATAGTATTGAATTAAAAATAAAAATTATTTATTAATATCTTGTTAAAAACTCTCATGCGTTGGCTGAAGCCTAAGTGCAAAAAACAGTAATCCTTAAATTCTTGAGTAAATAATGTCCTTTATATTTTGGAATTTTCCAGGATAGTCCAAATAAGCATATACAATTTACTTATTCACTTATTCACTTGCCCGTGAGCCATCAGGTAGAAATAGATTGCTAGAGAATATGGAATTACCCAGTATACCGAGGCTGCTAACAGGTAGTGCACACACTTTATGGCAACTTGATTGAAGAGAGACCCAGCAATGATTAATGAAACAATAAGCCTCCGGTATTGAAAACAGGGAGTTGGGTAATAGTAAGCCGGATAGAGGTACAGGGGGACACCTCCCTAAGGGGCGCCCCCAAGTAAATCACAGCCCGGCACTAACCGCCTCAATAATCTCCCTGAAATACCGCGTGGAGGTTAGGAGTACTCACGAAAAAGCCGTCCCTGTTGGTGCAGGGAATTCTGCAGCGGCTTCCTCCTCTGGTGTAGCTGGCGTCAGCGTGCTCCGCCGGAAATGATGACACAGGAAGAAGGGGGTAAGATGGTCCGTGGTTCACAGCAACTTCAGCAGCCAACGCATGGATGTCTAAAAAAACTTTATTGATCGCTAGCAGCAAACATCAGGCAACCACTCTAACATGTTTCGTCCAGGCTATGGACTTTTTCAAAGAGTGCTGATAGTGTATGGCAGCCAAATAGATATAGGGAGTGGTGAGTGTATGCCACCAATAGAAACAGGGAACGTATTTAAACCTCACCTGTGGTAGATTAATCATTAAAGTGGATAACTATCTCCCCAACAATCCCCATAGCAATGGCTGCACAACAAGGTATTTACAACATACACATGAAAAATCTTAAAAACAAAACAGAACATATAATGGATAAATTTAAAAACACAACTACTGATGTTTTAAGTTACCAGCATCATTATTATTATATAAAGCTATATCAATTAATGGAAGTATACAGATGTATAACAAAGGATTTCATATATCTAGTACTTATAAAATCTTTTTTGTACTTATAAAGCATTTTCAGTATCAAGATTCACTTTAAAGGGATATAAACATTTTATCAATTTATTCACATAATTCATATCCATGAATACAGTGGCAACCGCATGACAGACAGTAACTTAATATGTCACCTCCCAGATCACAATGTAATTGGGTGAACACTGTGAACCCACCCCAAAACTTAGCCATTACCCCATCAGGAAGTGTTTCAGTTCCCACTCCTGATTGATGCCGGCCGGATGGAGTGTGTTCAGAGTGTACACCCAATACATTTCCTGTTTATTTAATACCCCCTCTCTATGGCCTCCTCTAGCGTTACAAGGGATATGTTCAATTGCCATATAGGAAAAGTTGGCTATTCCCCCTTTAGGGCATCTGGAGAAGTGTCTGGGAACTGGATGAGACACATCATTCTTTTTAATAAGTCTGACATGCTCGGCAATGCGGGTCTTGACTGGCCGAATGGTTCGTCCCACATATAATTTTTTGCAACCACATCTCAAAAGATAAATGGTGTAGGATGTATTACAATTCAAAAATTCTTTAATAAAATATTTTTTTCCATTGATGTCAGTTTGGACAAATTTTGTACTATGAACATATTTACACATGGAACAATTTCCACATGCATAAAAACCTTTAGGAATACTACCAATTCTTTTAAGATCAGTTTTAGTTTGAAAGTGACTTGGCGAGAGGTGTGATGCTAGTGTCTTAGCCCTACGGAATGAAAATTTTGGTCCCTTCAAGGTAAACTCAGCAATATCCTTATCAAGGCACAGGGTGTGCCAATGTTTATGCACAATGTCGCATATAAGCTTGGATTGGCGACTATAAGTCGTGATGAATAATGGACTCATATCACTATACTTGCTCTTAGATTGTATGTACCCCTTATGATGTTTGTCTTTTTTCTTTTTATCGAGGATTCCAGGGCGATCCAAAGTCATAGCGTACTCGTATGCTGTCTGGATATCTGTATATTTGTAACCCCTGGCTTGGAATCTCTCAAATAGTGCTTGTGACTGCAAAGAGAAATTCTCGTCATCAGAACATATCCGTCTCAACCTTACAAATTGGGCCCTCGGAATACTTTTGATTAAAGATTGTGGATGACAACTTTTGGCTGACAGTAGTGTGTTTCGGGAGTTTGGCTTGCGAAATATGTCAGTTTGGATTAGCATGTCATGGTCTATGTAAAGGAGCAGGTCCAGATAATTGATGCAATTTATATTTTGTTCATAAGTGAATTTGATATTAACATTATTGATATTAAGTGTGTTTATAAATGCTACAAGTGATGATTCATCGCCGTCCCATATAATAATGAGATCGTCGATGAATCTTTTATAGTAAATAATTTGTGAACGATAAGAATTATTACTGTGATATATATATTGTGCTTCCCATAACCCCATGAATAAGTTTGCATATGATGGTGCAAAACTTGTGCCCATTGCAGTGCCTAATAATTGTAAATAAAAACGTGAATCAAATAAGAAATAATTGTGAGTTAATAAAAATTTAATAGATTCTAATAGAAAAGTGCAAAGTGAAGTGGACAGATGTGATAAATTTAAAAAGTGCGTGATAGCTAATAACCCGTGATCGTGATTAATGATGGAATACAGAGAGATCACGTCAAGGGTGACCCATCTGTATTCTTTTTTCCAGACCAGATCCTTTACATCTACCATGAGGTCCGTGGAATCCTTAATGAATGACGGTAATGCCAGTACCAATGGTTTGAGATAAGAGTCCACATACCGCGATAACCCATCTCCCAAAGATCCAATACCTGCCACTATAGGACGACCAGGAGGGTCGACCAGTGACTTATGGATCTTTGGGAGATGGTGGAATACCGGAATCACGGGATGTGGACTTCTCAAAAATTCAATCTCATGTTTGTCTAATGTACAAAGTATCTTTCCAAATTCAATAATTTCATCTAGTTGACTAATAAAGTCCTGTGTTGGATCCTTTTTAAGAAGTTTATACTGATCCGGATTCCCTAGCTGCCGTAATGCCTCCTGTTTGTATTGTAGGGTGGATAAAACCACAAGGGCTCCACCTTTATCAGCATTTCTAAACATGATGTCTTTGTTATGCTTCAAGGTGTCTAGTTCATGAATCTCTGTGTATGTCAGGTTATTGGCATGCATAGATGAGCAGGAGAAACCTTTAGATAAAATTTGAAGGTCTCTTTCTACCAACCTTTCAAATGCCGTAATGAAAGGCCCCCTATTGGCATTGGGGCAGAAGATAGACTTCTTTTTAAATCCTGAGGAGTGGGTGCCAAAGAAAGGTTGGGAGAAAGCATTGATTTCTTCGCCTTGCTGCTCAAGTAATGCGTCCAAGTCTGATAATACACAGGTTTCCTGAAAGGTATCAAGAGAAATATTAGTTAATGCATCATTAGTAACAATATTAGGTAGTTCATCATCAGTATTGGGTAATACAACATCATTATCAGAGTCAGACAAGTTATTAGTTTGAAAATGTCCTCTTGATATAAAAAACTTTTTTAAGGATAATTTGCGAGTAAACCTTTGGAGGTCAATCACAGTCTGGAACAAGTGGAAGTCCTGAACCGGGGCAAAACCCAGTCCCTTATTTAGTAGAGATAATTGTGCATGGGAGAGTTCCACTCCTGAGAGATTAATGACGTTATTATCACACTCATCTATGTGTACTTCTTTCTTTTTGGTCTCCCGCGAGTTTCCACGTTTTCTCCGCGATCGTCTGGTTCGCGGCGTGATCGTGTTCCTGTGGATAAAAAAGAAGACGAAGAGGGAGCCTGTTCCTGATTTTTTGATCTGGCCCCATTAGATGTGATGGATGACCTGCTGTCGCTCCTAGATCTCCCATGGTTATCCCGTATACTCTCCTGTGTGAGACTAAGTAGTGCTGTCTTACTTACACAATATGGACCAAAATTCTAAGTTAAAAAAAATAAGAAAGAAAGAAGGTGAATAAGGATTTGAAAATAACAGAAGATAGATAGATAGATAGATAGAAATTCTGTATGTGCCTAATTCTCCTAGGCAGCAAATAGCTTGTGCTATACAGGCATACCCCGCATTAATGTACGCAATGGGACCAGAGCATGTATGTAAAGTGAAAATGTACTTAAAGTGAAAATGTACTTAAAGTGAAACACTCCCCTTTTCCCACTTACAATGCATGTACTGTACTGCAATCATCATATACGTGCATAAGTGATGTAAATAACGCATTTGTAACAGGCTCTATAGTCTCCCCGCTTGCGCACAGCTTCGGTACAGGTAGGGAGTTCAACTTTGCTGTTCAGGACGTGCTGACAGGCGCATGCGTGAGCTGCCGTTTGACTATTGGGCGATATGTACTTACTCGCGAGTGTACTTAAAGTGAGTGTCCTTAAAGCGGGGTATGCCTGTACTAAAATCATGGCTGACAATGAGGGCTATAAAGGGAAAACATGGGCATTGAACCTTTGAATTAACACAGAGAGACATTTGCACCTACATTCCTTAGCATCTAGTGATCAATACAGGAAGAAGGGGGTAGGATGGTCCGTGGTTCACAGCAACTTCAGCAGCCAACGCATGGATGTCTAAAAAAACTTTATTGATCGCTAGCAGCAAACATCAGGCAACCACTCTAACATGTTTCGTCCAGGCTATGGACTTTTTCAAACTCATAGCCTGGACGAAACATGTTAGAGTGGTTGCCTGATGTTTGCTGCTAGCGATCAATAAAGTTTTTTTAGACATCCATGCGTTGGCTGCTGAAGTTGCTGTGAACCACGGACCATCCTACCCCCTTCTTCCTGTGTCATCATTTCTGGAGGAGCACGCTGACGCCAGCTACACCAGAGGAGGAAGCCGCTGCAGAATTCCCTGCACCAACAGGGACGGCTTTTTCGTGAGTACTCCTAACCTCCACGCGGTATTTCAGGGAGATTATTGAGGCGGTTAGTGCCGGGCTGTGATTTACTTGGGGGCGCCCCTTAGGGAGGTGTCCCCCTGTACCTCTATCCGGCTTACTATTACCCAACTCCCTGTTTTCAATACCGGAGGCTTATTGTTTCATTAATCATTGCTGGGTCTCTCTTCAATCAAGTTGCCATAAAGTGTGTGCACTACCTGTTAGCAGCCTCGGTATACTGGGTAATTCCATATTCTCTAGCAATCTATTTCTACCTGATGGCTCACGGGCAAGTGAATAAGTGAATAAGTAAATTGTATATGCTTATTTGGACTATCCTGGAAAATTCCAAAATATAAAGGACATTATTTACTCAAGAATTTAAGGATTACTGTTTTTTGCACTTAGGCTTCAGCCAACGCATGAGAGTTTTTAACAAGATATTAATAAATAATTTTTATTTTTAATTCAATACTATTATATTGTTTTTTTGCCATGGAAGATATTGATGTTGAATCAGAGGATACAAATGTGGATACATATGTCAATGCATGCGGGGATAATGCCAAACGTTCAAAAAAAGCTGCCCACTTGTTTAATGAAAGTACTGAGGTTATATGTGAGGAGCCTTCAGACCTCACACATTACTTTGTAAAGCTAGAAAGACTGTTGGTGTTGAATATACGCCTATGGTGGGACATCACCTCATTGAACAACTATATTAGATGTAAAAGAATACCACGAGGTTTGCGAATAAAAAAGACACCAACATTTGGCTTTACCAATATGCAATTTGAGCAGGACTGGACTGATACTCTAAACCAATGTTCCTTAAAGCTAATGGAACTAATCATTCAGCAGAAGTCAAAAGAAAAAGAGCAATTAATGTTGGAAATAAACCTTTTGAGGAACAACTTGAAGCCATTTACTAAAATGGATCAATTTATAAAAAACGACAAAACCCTGCTGACTAATATTGAGACCATAGAGGACACAATAAGTGACAAAAAACACAGCAAGTTCGAACGAGACCGTGTAGATTATATAAAAGGACAAATTTATTGTTGGCAGAAACCTCAAACAAGAGAGAATGTGGGATCCAATACAGCAAGGGGGTTTAAACCTCAATCCAAAGGATGGTCTAAAAGCAACCCTAATAAGTCTATCTTAAAGGGAAGATCAGCTGACAACTCAGGTGCGGAGTCAGACTACTCAGAGTGCGAATTGAGATCTCACTCTGTATCTTTTGAAGGTTCTACTGAGAGTATACGGGATAACCATGGGAGATCTAGGAGCGACAGCAGGTCATCCATCACATCTAATGGGGCCAGATCAAAAAATCAGGAACAGGCTCCCTCTTCGTCTTCTTTTTTATCCACAGGAACACGATCACGCCGCGAACCAGACGATCGTGGAGAAAACGTGGAAACTCGCGGGAGACCAAAAAGAAAGAAGTACACATAGATGAGTGTGATAATAACGTCATTAATCTCTCAGGAGTGGAACTCTCCCATGCACAATTATCTCTACTAAATAAGGGACTGGGTTTTGCCCCGGTTCAGGACTTCCACTTGTTCCAGACTGTGATTGACCTCCAAAGGTTTACTCGCAAATTATCCTTAAAAAAGTTTTTTATATCAAGAGGACATTTTCAAACTAATAACTTGTCTGACTCTGATAATGATGTTGTATTACCCAATACTGATGATGAACTACCTAATATTGTTACTAATGATGCATTAACTAATATTTCTCTTGATACCTTTCAGGAAACCTGTGTATTATCAGACTTGGACGCATTACTTGAGCAGCAAGGCGAAGAAATCAATGCTTTCTCCCAACCTTTCTTTGGCACCCACTCCTCAGGATTTAAAAAGAAGTCTATCTTCTGCCCCAATGCCAATAGGGGGCCTTTCATTACGGCATTTGAAAGGTTGGTAGAAAGAGACCTTCAAATTTTATCTAAAGGTTTCTCCTGCTCATCTATGCATGCCAATAACCTGACATACACAGAGATTCATGAACTAGACACCTTGAAGCATAACAAAGACATCATGTTTAGAAATGCTGATAAAGGTGGAGCCCTTGTGGTTTTATCCACCCTACAATACAAACAGGAGGCATTACGGCAGCTAGGGAATCCGGATCAGTATAAACTTCTTAAAAAGGATCCAACACAGGACTTTATTAGTCAACTAGATGAAATTATTGAATTTGGAAAGATACTTTGTACATTAGACAAACATGAGATTGAATTTTTGAGAAGTCCACATCCCGTGATTCCGGTATTCCACCATCTCCCAAAGATCCATAAGTCACTGGTCGACCCTCCTGGTCGTCCTATAGTGGCAGGTATTGGATCTTTGGGAGATGGGTTATCGCGGTATGTGGACTCTTATCTCAAACCATTGGTACTGGCATTACCGTCATTCATTAAGGATTCCACGGACCTCATGGTAGATGTAAAGGATCTGGTCTGGAAAAAAGAATACAGATGGGTCACCCTTGACGTGATCTCTCTGTATTCCATCATTAATCACGATCACGGGTTATTAGCTATCACGCACTTTTTAAATTTATCACATCTGTCCACTTCACTTTGCACTTTTCTATTAGAATCTATTAAATTTTTATTAACTCACAATTATTTCTTATTTGATTCACGTTTTTATTTACAATTATTAGGCACTGCAATGGGCACAAGTTTTGCACCATCATATGCAAACTTATTCATGGGGTTATGGGAAGCACAATATATATATCACAGTAATAATTCTTATCGTTCACAAATTATTTACTATAAAAGATTCATCGACGATCTCATTATTATATGGGACGGCGATGAATCATCACTTGTAGCATTTATAAACACACTTAATATCAATAATGTTAATATCAAATTCACTTATGAACAAAATATAAATTGCATCAATTATCTGGACCTGCTCCTTTACATAGACCATGACATGCTAATCCAAACTGACATATTTCGCAAGCCAAACTCCCGAAACACACTACTGTCAGCCAAAAGTTGTCATCCACAATCTTTAATCAAAAGTATTCCGAGGGCCCAATTTGTAAGGTTGAGACGGATATGTTCTGATGACGAGAATTTCTCTTTGCAGTCACAAGCACTATTTGAGAGATTCCAAGCCAGGGGTTACAAATATACAGATATCCAGACAGCATACGAGTACGCTATGACTTTGGATCGCCCTGGAATCCTCGATAAAAAGAAAAAAGACAAACATCATAAGGGGTACATACAATCTAAGAGCAAGTATAGTGATATGAGTCCATTATTCATCACGACTTATAGTCGCCAATCCAAGCTTATATGCGACATTGTGCATAAACATTGGCACACCCTGTGCCTTGATAAGGATATTGCTGAGTTTACCTTGAAGGGACCAAAATTTTCATTCCGTAGGGCTAAGACACTAGCATCACACCTCTCGCCAAGTCACTTTCAAACTAAAACTGATCTTAAAAGAATTGGTAGTATTCCTAAAGGTTTTTATGCATGTGGAAATTGTTCCATGTGTAAATATGTTCATAGTACAAAATTTGTCCAAACTGACATCAATGGAAAAAAATATTTTATTAAAGAATTTTTGAATTGTAATACATCCTACACCATTTATCTTTTGAGATGTGGTTGCAAAAAATTATATGTGGGACGAACCATTCGGCCAGTCAAGACCCGCATTGCCGAGCATGTCAGACTTATTAAAAAGAATGATGTGTCTCATCCAGTTCCCAGACACTTCTCCAGATGCCCTAAAGGGGGAATAGCCAACTTTTCCTATATGGCAATTGAACATATCCCTTGTAACGCTAGAGGAGGCCATAGAGAGGGGGTATTAAATAAACAGGAAATGTATTGGGTGTACACTCTGAACACACTCCATCCGGCCGGCATCAATCAGGAGTGGGAACTGAAACACTTCCTGATGGGGTAATGGCTAAGTTTTGGGGTGGGTTCACAGTGTTCACCCAATTACATTGTGATCTGGGAGGTGACATATTAAGTTACTGTCTGTCATGCGGTTGCCACTGTATTCATGGATATGAATTATGTGAATAAATTGATAAAATGTTTATATCCCTTTAAAGTGAATCTTGATACTGAAAATGCTTTATAAGTACAAAAAAGATTTTATAAGTACTAGATATATGAAATCCTTTGTTATACATCTGTATACTTCCATTAATTGATATAGCTTTATATAATAATAATGATGCTGGTAACTTAAAACATCAGTAGTTGTGTTTTTAAATTTATCCATTATATGTTCTGTTTTGTTTTTAAGATTTTTCATGTGTATGTTGTAAATACCTTGTTGTGCAGCCATTGCTATGGGGATTGTTGGGGAGATAGTTATCCACTTTAATGATTAATCTACCACAGGTGAGGTTTAAATACGTTCCCTGTTTCTATTGGTGGCATACACTCACCACTCCCTATATCTATTTGGCTGCCATACACTATCAGCACTCTTTGAAAAAGTCCATAGCCTGGACGAAACATGTTAGAGTGGTTGCCTGATGTTTGCTGCTAGCGATCAATAAAGTTTTTTTAGACATCCATGCGTTGGCTGCTGAAGTTGCTGTGAACCACGGACCATCTTACCCCCTTCTTCCTGTGTCATCATTTCCGGCGGAGCACGCTGACGCCAGCTACACCAGAGGAGGAAGCCGCTGCAGAATTCCCTGCACCAACAGGGACGGCTTTTTCGTGAGTACTCCTAACCTCCACGCGGTATTTCAGGGAGATTATTGAGGCGGTTAGTGCCGGGCTGTGATTTACTTGGGGGCGCCCCTTAGGGAGGTGTCCCCCTGTACCTCTATCCGGCTTACTATTACCCAACTCCCTGTTTTCAATACCGGAGGCTTATTGTTTCATTAATCATTGCTGGGTCTCTCTTCAATCAAGTTGCCATAAAGTGTGTGCACTACCTGTTAGCAGCCTCGGTATACTGGGTAATTCCATATTCTCTAGCAATCTATTTCTACCTGATGGCTCACGGGCAAGTGAATAAGTGAATAAGTAAATTGTATATGCTTATTTGGACTATCCTGGAAAATTCCAAAATATAAAGGACATTATTTACTCAAGAATTTAAGGATTACTGTTTTTTGCACTTAGGCTTCAGCCAACGCATGAGAGTTTTTAACAAGATATTAATAAATAATTTTTATTTTTAATTCAATACTATTATATTGTTTTTTTGCCATGGAAGATATTGATGTTGAATCAGAGGATACAAATGTGGATACATATGTCAATGCATGCGGGGATAATGCCAAACGTTCAAAAAAAGCTGCCCACTTGTTTAATGAAAGTACTGAGGTTATATGTGAGGAGCCTTCAGACCTCACACATTACTTTGTAAAGCTAGAAAGACTGTTGGTGTTGAATATACGCCTATGGTGGGACATCACCTCATTGAACAACTATATTAGATGTAAAAGAATACCACGAGGTTTGCGAATAAAAAAGACACCAACATTTGGCTTTACCAATATGCAATTTGAGCAGGACTGGACTGATACTCTAAACCAATGTTCCTTAAAGCTAATGGAACTAATCATTCAGCAGAAGTCAAAAGAAAAAGAGCAATTAATGTTGGAAATAAACCTTTTGAGGAACAACTTGAAGCCATTTACTAAAATGGATCAATTTATAAAAAACGACAAAACCCTGCTGACTAATATTGAGACCATAGAGGACACAATAAGTGACAAAAAACACAGCAAGTTCGAACGAGACCGTGTAGATTATATAAAAGGACAAATTTATTGTTGGCAGAAACCTCAAACAAGAGAGAATGTGGGATCCAATACAGCAAGGGGGTTTAAACCTCAATCCAAAGGATGGTCTAAAAGCAACCCTAATAAGTCTATCTTAAAGGGAAGATCAGCTGACAACTCAGGTGCGGAGTCAGACTACTCAGAGTGCGAATTGAGATCTCACTCTGTATCTTTTGAAGGTTCTACTGAGAGTATACGGGATAACCATGGGAGATCTAGGAGCGACAGCAGGTCATCCATCACATCTAATGGGGCCAGATCAAAAAATCAGGAACAGGCTCCCTCTTCGTCTTCTTTTTTATCCACAGGAACACGATCACGCCGCGAACCAGACGATCGCGGAGAAAACGTGGAAACTCGCGGGAGACCAAAAAGAAAGAAGTACACATAGATGAGTGTGATAATAACGTCATTAATCTCTCAGGAGTGGAACTCTCCCATGCACAATTATCTCTACTAAATAAGGGACTGGGTTTTGCCCCGGTTCAGGACTTCCACTTGTTCCAGACTGTGATTGACCTCCAAAGGTTTACTCGCAAATTATCCTTAAAAAAGTTTTTTATATCAAGAGGACATTTTCAAACTAATAACTTGTCTGACTCTGATAATGATGTTGTATTACCCAATACTGATGATGAACTACCTAATATTGTTACTAATGATGCATTAACTAATATTTCTCTTGATACCTTTCAGGAAACCTGTGTATTATCAGACTTGGACGCATTACTTGAGCAGCAAGGCGAAGAAATCAATGCTTTCTCCCAACCTTTCTTTGGCACCCACTCCTCAGGATTTAAAAAGAAGTCTATCTTCTGCCCCAATGCCAATAGGGGGCCTTTCATTACGGCATTTGAAAGGTTGGTAGAAAGAGACCTTCAAATTTTATCTAAAGGTTTCTCCTGCTCATCTATGCATGCCAATAACCTGACATACACAGAGATTCATGAACTAGACACCTTGAAGCATAACAAAGACATCATGTTTAGAAATGCTGATAAAGGTGGAGCCCTTGTGGTTTTATCCACCCTACAATACAAACAGGAGGCATTACGGCAGCTAGGGAATCCGGATCAGTATAAACTTCTTAAAAAGGATCCAACACAGGACTTTATTAGTCAACTAGATGAAATTATTGAATTTGGAAAGATACTTTGTACATTAGACAAACATGAGATTGAATTTTTGAGAAGTCCACATCCCGTGATTCCGGTATTCCACCATCTCCCAAAGATCCATAAGTCACTGGTCGACCCTCCTGGTCGTCCTATAGTGGCAGGTATTGGATCTTTGGGAGATGGGTTATCGCGGTATGTGGACTCTTATCTCAAACCATTGGTACTGGCATTACCGTCATTCATTAAGGATTCCACGGACCTCATGGTAGATGTAAAGGATCTGGTCTGGAAAAAAGAATACAGATGGGTCACCCTTGACGTGATCTCTCTGTATTCCATCATTAATCACGATCACGGGTTATTAGCTATCACGCACTTTTTAAATTTATCACATCTGTCCACTTCACTTTGCACTTTTCTATTAGAATCTATTAAATTTTTATTAACTCACAATTATTTCTTATTTGATTCACGTTTTTATTTACAATTATTAGGCACTGCAATGGGCACAAGTTTTGCACCATCATATGCAAACTTATTCATGGGGTTATGGGAAGCACAATATATATATCACAGTAATAATTCTTATCGTTCACAAATTATTTACTATAAAAGATTCATCGACGATCTCATTATTATATGGGACGGCGATGAATCATCACTTGTAGCATTTATAAACACACTTAATATCAATAATGTTAATATCAAATTCACTTATGAACAAAATATAAATTGCATCAATTATCTGGACCTGCTCCTTTACATAGACCATGACATGCTAATCCAAACTGACATATTTCGCAAGCCAAACTCCCGAAACACACTACTGTCAGCCAAAAGTTGTCATCCACAATCTTTAATCAAAAGTATTCCGAGGGCCCAATTTGTAAGGTTGAGACGGATATGTTCTGATGACGAGAATTTCTCTTTGCAGTCACAAGCACTATTTGAGAGATTCCAAGCCAGGGGTTACAAATATACAGATATCCAGACAGCATACGAGTACGCTATGACTTTGGATCGCCCTGGAATCCTCGATAAAAAGAAAAAAGACAAACATCATAAGGGGTACATACAATCTAAGAGCAAGTATAGTGATATGAGTCCATTATTCATCACGACTTATAGTCGCCAATCCAAGCTTATATGCGACATTGTGCATAAACATTGGCACACCCTGTGCCTTGATAAGGATATTGCTGAGTTTACCTTGAAGGGACCAAAATTTTCATTCCGTAGGGCTAAGACACTAGCATCACACCTCTCGCCAAGTCACTTTCAAACTAAAACTGATCTTAAAAGAATTGGTAGTATTCCTAAAGGTTTTTATGCATGTGGAAATTGTTCCATGTGTAAATATGTTCATAGTACAAAATTTGTCCAAACTGACATCAATGGAAAAAAATATTTTATTAAAGAATTTTTGAATTGTAATACATCCTACACCATTTATCTTTTGAGATGTGGTTGCAAAAAATTATATGTGGGACGAACCATTCGGCCAGTCAAGACCCGCATTGCCGAGCATGTCAGACTTATTAAAAAGAATGATGTGTCTCATCCAGTTCCCAGACACTTCTCCAGATGCCCTAAAGGGGGAATAGCCAACTTTTCCTATATGGCAATTGAACATATCCCTTGTAACGCTAGAGGAGGCCATAGAGAGGGGGTATTAAATAAACAGGAAATGTATTGGGTGTACACTCTGAACACACTCCATCCGGCCGGCATCAATCAGGAGTGGGAACTGAAACACTTCCTGATGGGGTAATGGCTAAGTTTTGGGGTGGGTTCACAGTGTTCACCCAATTACATTGTGATCTGGGAGGTGACATATTAAGTTACTGTCTGTCATGCGGTTGCCACTGTATTCATGGATATGAATTATGTGAATAAATTGATAAAATGTTTATATCCCTTTAAAGTGAATCTTGATACTGAAAATGCTTTATAAGTACAAAAAAGATTTTATAAGTACTAGATATATGAAATCCTTTGTTATACATCTGTATACTTCCATTAATTGATATAGCTTTATATAATAATAATGATGCTGGTAACTTAAAACATCAGTAGTTGTGTTTTTAAATTTATCCATTATATGTTCTGTTTTGTTTTTAAGATTTTTCATGTGTATGTTGTAAATACCTTGTTGTGCAGCCATTGCTATGGGGATTGTTGGGGAGATAGTTATCCACTTTAATGATTAATCTACCACAGGTGAGGTTTAAATACGTTCCCTGTTTCTATTGGTGGCATACACTCACCACTCCCTATATCTATTTGGCTGCCATACACTATCAGCACTCTTTGAAAAAGTCCATAGCCTGGACGAAACATGTTAGAGTGGTTGCCTGATGTTTGCTGCTAGCGATCAATAAAGTTTTTTTAGACATCCATGCGTTGGCTGCTGAAGTTGCTGTGAACCACGGACCATCTTACCCCCTTCTTCCTGTGTCATCATTTCCGGCGGAGCACGCTGACGCCAGCTACACCAGAGGAGGAAGCCGCTGCAGAATTCCCTGCACCAACAGGGACGGCTTTTTCGTGAGTACTCCTAACCTCCACGCGGTATTTCAGGGAGATTATTGAGGCGGTTAGTGCCGGGCTGTGATTTACTTGGGGGCGCCCCTTAGGGAGGTGTCCCCCTGTACCTCTATCCGGCTTACTATTACCCAACTCCCTGTTTTCAATACCGGAGGCTTATTGTTTCATTAATCATTGCTGGGTCTCTCTTCAATCAAGTTGCCATAAAGTGTGTGCACTACCTGTTAGCAGCCTCGGTATACTGGGTAATTCCATATTCTCTAGCAATCTATTTCTACCTGATGGCTCACGGGCAAGTGAATAAGTGAATAAGTAAATTGTATATGCTTATTTGGACTATCCTGGAAAATTCCAAAATATAAAGGACATTATTTACTCAAGAATTTAAGGATTACTGTTTTTTGCACTTAGGCTTCAGCCAACGCATGAGAGTTTTTAACAAGATATTAATAAATAATTTTTATTTTTAATTCAATACTATTATATTGTTTTTTTGCCATGGAAGATATTGATGTTGAATCAGAGGATACAAATGTGGATACATATGTCAATGCATGCGGGGATAATGCCAAACGTTCAAAAAAAGCTGCCCACTTGTTTAATGAAAGTACTGAGGTTATATGTGAGGAGCCTTCAGACCTCACACATTACTTTGTAAAGCTAGAAAGACTGTTGGTGTTGAATATACGCCTATGGTGGGACATCACCTCATTGAACAACTATATTAGATGTAAAAGAATACCACGAGGTTTGCGAATAAAAAAGACACCAACATTTGGCTTTACCAATATGCAATTTGAGCAGGACTGGACTGATACTCTAAACCAATGTTCCTTAAAGCTAATGGAACTAATCATTCAGCAGAAGTCAAAAGAAAAAGAGCAATTAATGTTGGAAATAAACCTTTTGAGGAACAACTTGAAGCCATTTACTAAAATGGATCAATTTATAAAAAACGACAAAACCCTGCTGACTAATATTGAGACCATAGAGGACACAATAAGTGACAAAAAACACAGCAAGTTCGAACGAGACCGTGTAGATTATATAAAAGGACAAATTTATTGTTGGCAGAAACCTCAAACAAGAGAGAATGTGGGATCCAATACAGCAAGGGGGTTTAAACCTCAATCCAAAGGATGGTCTAAAAGCAACCCTAATAAGTCTATCTTAAAGGGAAGATCAGCTGACAACTCAGGTGCGGAGTCAGACTACTCAGAGTGCGAATTGAGATCTCACTCTGTATCTTTTGAAGGTTCTACTGAGAGTATACGGGATAACCATGGGAGATCTAGGAGCGACAGCAGGTCATCCATCACATCTAATGGGGCCAGATCAAAAAATCAGGAACAGGCTCCCTCTTCGTCTTCTTTTTTATCCACAGGAACACGATCACGCCGCGAACCAGACGATCGCGGAGAAAACGTGGAAACTCGCGGGAGACCAAAAAGAAAGAAGTACACATAGATGAGTGTGATAATAACGTCATTAATCTCTCAGGAGTGGAACTCTCCCATGCACAATTATCTCTACTAAATAAGGGACTGGGTTTTGCCCCGGTTCAGGACTTCCACTTGTTCCAGACTGTGATTGACCTCCAAAGGTTTACTCGCAAATTATCCTTAAAAAAGTTTTTTATATCAAGAGGACATTTTCAAACTAATAACTTGTCTGACTCTGATAATGATGTTGTATTACCCAATACTGATGATGAACTACCTAATATTGTTACTAATGATGCATTAACTAATATTTCTCTTGATACCTTTCAGGAAACCTGTGTATTATCAGACTTGGACGCATTACTTGAGCAGCAAGGCGAAGAAATCAATGCTTTCTCCCAACCTTTCTTTGGCACCCACTCCTCAGGATTTAAAAAGAAGTCTATCTTCTGCCCCAATGCCAATAGGGGGCCTTTCATTACGGCATTTGAAAGGTTGGTAGAAAGAGACCTTCAAATTTTATCTAAAGGTTTCTCCTGCTCATCTATGCATGCCAATAACCTGACATACACAGAGATTCATGAACTAGACACCTTGAAGCATAACAAAGACATCATGTTTAGAAATGCTGATAAAGGTGGAGCCCTTGTGGTTTTATCCACCCTACAATACAAACAGGAGGCATTACGGCAGCTAGGGAATCCGGATCAGTATAAACTTCTTAAAAAGGATCCAACACAGGACTTTATTAGTCAACTAGATGAAATTATTGAATTTGGAAAGATACTTTGTACATTAGACAAACATGAGATTGAATTTTTGAGAAGTCCACATCCCGTGATTCCGGTATTCCACCATCTCCCAAAGATCCATAAGTCACTGGTCGACCCTCCTGGTCGTCCTATAGTGGCAGGTATTGGATCTTTGGGAGATGGGTTATCGCGGTATGTGGACTCTTATCTCAAACCATTGGTACTGGCATTACCGTCATTCATTAAGGATTCCACGGACCTCATGGTAGATGTAAAGGATCTGGTCTGGAAAAAAGAATACAGATGGGTCACCCTTGACGTGATCTCTCTGTATTCCATCATTAATCACGATCACGGGTTATTAGCTATCACGCACTTTTTAAATTTATCACATCTGTCCACTTCACTTTGCACTTTTCTATTAGAATCTATTAAATTTTTATTAACTCACAATTATTTCTTATTTGATTCACGTTTTTATTTACAATTATTAGGCACTGCAATGGGCACAAGTTTTGCACCATCATATGCAAACTTATTCATGGGGTTATGGGAAGCACAATATATATATCACAGTAATAATTCTTATCGTTCACAAATTATTTACTATAAAAGATTCATCGACGATCTCATTATTATATGGGACGGCGATGAATCATCACTTGTAGCATTTATAAACACACTTAATATCAATAATGTTAATATCAAATTCACTTATGAACAAAATATAAATTGCATCAATTATCTGGACCTGCTCCTTTACATAGACCATGACATGCTAATCCAAACTGACATATTTCGCAAGCCAAACTCCCGAAACACACTACTGTCAGCCAAAAGTTGTCATCCACAATCTTTAATCAAAAGTATTCCGAGGGCCCAATTTGTAAGGTTGAGACGGATATGTTCTGATGACGAGAATTTCTCTTTGCAGTCACAAGCACTATTTGAGAGATTCCAAGCCAGGGGTTACAAATATACAGATATCCAGACAGCATACGAGTACGCTATGACTTTGGATCGCCCTGGAATCCTCGATAAAAAGAAAAAAGACAAACATCATAAGGGGTACATACAATCTAAGAGCAAGTATAGTGATATGAGTCCATTATTCATCACGACTTATAGTCGCCAATCCAAGCTTATATGCGACATTGTGCATAAACATTGGCACACCCTGTGCCTTGATAAGGATATTGCTGAGTTTACCTTGAAGGGACCAAAATTTTCATTCCGTAGGGCTAAGACACTAGCATCACACCTCTCGCCAAGTCACTTTCAAACTAAAACTGATCTTAAAAGAATTGGTAGTATTCCTAAAGGTTTTTATGCATGTGGAAATTGTTCCATGTGTAAATATGTTCATAGTACAAAATTTGTCCAAACTGACATCAATGGAAAAAAATATTTTATTAAAGAATTTTTGAATTGTAATACATCCTACACCATTTATCTTTTGAGATGTGGTTGCAAAAAATTATATGTGGGACGAACCATTCGGCCAGTCAAGACCCGCATTGCCGAGCATGTCAGACTTATTAAAAAGAATGATGTGTCTCATCCAGTTCCCAGACACTTCTCCAGATGCCCTAAAGGGGGAATAGCCAACTTTTCCTATATGGCAATTGAACATATCCCTTGTAACGCTAGAGGAGGCCATAGAGAGGGGGTATTAAATAAACAGGAAATGTATTGGGTGTACACTCTGAACACACTCCATCCGGCCGGCATCAATCAGGAGTGGGAACTGAAACACTTCCTGATGGGGTAATGGCTAAGTTTTGGGGTGGGTTCACAGTGTTCACCCAATTACATTGTGATCTGGGAGGTGACATATTAAGTTACTGTCTGTCATGCGGTTGCCACTGTATTCATGGATATGAATTATGTGAATAAATTGATAAAATGTTTATATCCCTTTAAAGTGAATCTTGATACTGAAAATGCTTTATAAGTACAAAAAAGATTTTATAAGTACTAGATATATGAAATCCTTTGTTATACATCTGTATACTTCCATTAATTGATATAGCTTTATATAATAATAATGATGCTGGTAACTTAAAACATCAGTAGTTGTGTTTTTAAATTTATCCATTATATGTTCTGTTTTGTTTTTAAGATTTTTCATGTGTATGTTGTAAATACCTTGTTGTGCAGCCATTGCTATGGGGATTGTTGGGGAGATAGTTATCCACTTTAATGATTAATCTACCACAGGTGAGGTTTAAATACGTTCCCTGTTTCTATTGGTGGCATACACTCACCACTCCCTATATCTATTTGGCTGCCATACACTATCAGCACTCTTTGAAAAAGTCCATAGCCTGGACGAAACATGTTAGAGTGGTTGCCTGATGTTTGCTGCTAGCGATCAATAAAGTTTTTTTAGACATCCATGCGTTGGCTGCTGAAGTTGCTGTGAACCACGGACCATCTTACCCCCTTCTTCCTGTGTCATCATTTCCGGCGGAGCACGCTGACGCCAGCTACACCAGAGGAGGAAGCCGCTGCAGAATTCCCTGCACCAACAGGGACGGCTTTTTCGTGAGTACTCCTAACCTCCACGCGGTATTTCAGGGAGATTATTGAGGCGGTTAGTGCCGGGCTGTGATTTACTTGGGGGCGCCCCTTAGGGAGGTGTCCCCCTGTACCTCTATCCGGCTTACTATTACCCAACTCCCTGTTTTCAATACCGGAGGCTTATTGTTTCATTAATCATTGCTGGGTCTCTCTTCAATCAAGTTGCCATAAAGTGTGTGCACTACCTGTTAGCAGCCTCGGTATACTGGGTAATTCCATATTCTCTAGCAATCTATTTCTACCTGATGGCTCACGGGCAAGTGAATAAGTGAATAAGTAAATTGTATATGCTTATTTGGACTATCCTGGAAAATTCCAAAATATAAAGGACATTATTTACTCAAGAATTTAAGGATTACTGTTTTTTGCACTTAGGCTTCAGCCAACGCATGAGAGTTTTTAACAAGATATTAATAAATAATTTTTATTTTTAATTCAATACTATTATATTGTTTTTTTGCCATGGAAGATATTGATGTTGAATCAGAGGATACAAATGTGGATACATATGTCAATGCATGCGGGGATAATGCCAAACGTTCAAAAAAAGCTGCCCACTTGTTTAATGAAAGTACTGAGGTTATATGTGAGGAGCCTTCAGACCTCACACATTACTTTGTAAAGCTAGAAAGACTGTTGGTGTTGAATATACGCCTATGGTGGGACATCACCTCATTGAACAACTATATTAGATGTAAAAGAATACCACGAGGTTTGCGAATAAAAAAGACACCAACATTTGGCTTTACCAATATGCAATTTGAGCAGGACTGGACTGATACTCTAAACCAATGTTCCTTAAAGCTAATGGAACTAATCATTCAGCAGAAGTCAAAAGAAAAAGAGCAATTAATGTTGGAAATAAACCTTTTGAGGAACAACTTGAAGCCATTTACTAAAATGGATCAATTTATAAAAAACGACAAAACCCTGCTGACTAATATTGAGACCATAGAGGACACAATAAGTGACAAAAAACACAGCAAGTTCGAACGAGACCGTGTAGATTATATAAAAGGACAAATTTATTGTTGGCAGAAACCTCAAACAAGAGAGAATGTGGGATCCAATACAGCAAGGGGGTTTAAACCTCAATCCAAAGGATGGTCTAAAAGCAACCCTAATAAGTCTATCTTAAAGGGAAGATCAGCTGACAACTCAGGTGCGGAGTCAGACTACTCAGAGTGCGAATTGAGATCTCACTCTGTATCTTTTGAAGGTTCTACTGAGAGTATACGGGATAACCATGGGAGATCTAGGAGCGACAGCAGGTCATCCATCACATCTAATGGGGCCAGATCAAAAAATCAGGAACAGGCTCCCTCTTCGTCTTCTTTTTTATCCACAGGAACACGATCACGCCGCGAACCAGACGATCGCGGAGAAAACGTGGAAACTCGCGGGAGACCAAAAAGAAAGAAGTACACATAGATGAGTGTGATAATAACGTCATTAATCTCTCAGGAGTGGAACTCTCCCATGCACAATTATCTCTACTAAATAAGGGACTGGGTTTTGCCCCGGTTCAGGACTTCCACTTGTTCCAGACTGTGATTGACCTCCAAAGGTTTACTCGCAAATTATCCTTAAAAAAGTTTTTTATATCAAGAGGACATTTTCAAACTAATAACTTGTCTGACTCTGATAATGATGTTGTATTACCCAATACTGATGATGAACTACCTAATATTGTTACTAATGATGCATTAACTAATATTTCTCTTGATACCTTTCAGGAAACCTGTGTATTATCAGACTTGGACGCATTACTTGAGCAGCAAGGCGAAGAAATCAATGCTTTCTCCCAACCTTTCTTTGGCACCCACTCCTCAGGATTTAAAAAGAAGTCTATCTTCTGCCCCAATGCCAATAGGGGGCCTTTCATTACGGCATTTGAAAGGTTGGTAGAAAGAGACCTTCAAATTTTATCTAAAGGTTTCTCCTGCTCATCTATGCATGCCAATAACCTGACATACACAGAGATTCATGAACTAGACACCTTGAAGCATAACAAAGACATCATGTTTAGAAATGCTGATAAAGGTGGAGCCCTTGTGGTTTTATCCACCCTACAATACAAACAGGAGGCATTACGGCAGCTAGGGAATCCGGATCAGTATAAACTTCTTAAAAAGGATCCAACACAGGACTTTATTAGTCAACTAGATGAAATTATTGAATTTGGAAAGATACTTTGTACATTAGACAAACATGAGATTGAATTTTTGAGAAGTCCACATCCCGTGATTCCGGTATTCCACCATCTCCCAAAGATCCATAAGTCACTGGTCGACCCTCCTGGTCGTCCTATAGTGGCAGGTATTGGATCTTTGGGAGATGGGTTATCGCGGTATGTGGACTCTTATCTCAAACCATTGGTACTGGCATTACCGTCATTCATTAAGGATTCCACGGACCTCATGGTAGATGTAAAGGATCTGGTCTGGAAAAAAGAATACAGATGGGTCACCCTTGACGTGATCTCTCTGTATTCCATCATTAATCACGATCACGGGTTATTAGCTATCACGCACTTTTTAAATTTATCACATCTGTCCACTTCACTTTGCACTTTTCTATTAGAATCTATTAAATTTTTATTAACTCACAATTATTTCTTATTTGATTCACGTTTTTATTTACAATTATTAGGCACTGCAATGGGCACAAGTTTTGCACCATCATATGCAAACTTATTCATGGGGTTATGGGAAGCACAATATATATATCACAGTAATAATTCTTATCGTTCACAAATTATTTACTATAAAAGATTCATCGACGATCTCATTATTATATGGGACGGCGATGAATCATCACTTGTAGCATTTATAAACACACTTAATATCAATAATGTTAATATCAAATTCACTTATGAACAAAATATAAATTGCATCAATTATCTGGACCTGCTCCTTTACATAGACCATGACATGCTAATCCAAACTGACATATTTCGCAAGCCAAACTCCCGAAACACACTACTGTCAGCCAAAAGTTGTCATCCACAATCTTTAATCAAAAGTATTCCGAGGGCCCAATTTGTAAGGTTGAGACGGATATGTTCTGATGACGAGAATTTCTCTTTGCAGTCACAAGCACTATTTGAGAGATTCCAAGCCAGGGGTTACAAATATACAGATATCCAGACAGCATACGAGTACGCTATGACTTTGGATCGCCCTGGAATCCTCGATAAAAAGAAAAAAGACAAACATCATAAGGGGTACATACAATCTAAGAGCAAGTATAGTGATATGAGTCCATTATTCATCACGACTTATAGTCGCCAATCCAAGCTTATATGCGACATTGTGCATAAACATTGGCACACCCTGTGCCTTGATAAGGATATTGCTGAGTTTACCTTGAAGGGACCAAAATTTTCATTCCGTAGGGCTAAGACACTAGCATCACACCTCTCGCCAAGTCACTTTCAAACTAAAACTGATCTTAAAAGAATTGGTAGTATTCCTAAAGGTTTTTATGCATGTGGAAATTGTTCCATGTGTAAATATGTTCATAGTACAAAATTTGTCCAAACTGACATCAATGGAAAAAAATATTTTATTAAAGAATTTTTGAATTGTAATACATCCTACACCATTTATCTTTTGAGATGTGGTTGCAAAAAATTATATGTGGGACGAACCATTCGGCCAGTCAAGACCCGCATTGCCGAGCATGTCAGACTTATTAAAAAGAATGATGTGTCTCATCCAGTTCCCAGACACTTCTCCAGATGCCCTAAAGGGGGAATAGCCAACTTTTCCTATATGGCAATTGAACATATCCCTTGTAACGCTAGAGGAGGCCATAGAGAGGGGGTATTAAATAAACAGGAAATGTATTGGGTGTACACTCTGAACACACTCCATCCGGCCGGCATCAATCAGGAGTGGGAACTGAAACACTTCCTGATGGGGTAATGGCTAAGTTTTGGGGTGGGTTCACAGTGTTCACCCAATTACATTGTGATCTGGGAGGTGACATATTAAGTTACTGTCTGTCATGCGGTTGCCACTGTATTCATGGATATGAATTATGTGAATAAATTGATAAAATGTTTATATCCCTTTAAAGTGAATCTTGATACTGAAAATGCTTTATAAGTACAAAAAAGATTTTATAAGTACTAGATATATGAAATCCTTTGTTATACATCTGTATACTTCCATTAATTGATATAGCTTTATATAATAATAATGATGCTGGTAACTTAAAACATCAGTAGTTGTGTTTTTAAATTTATCCATTATATGTTCTGTTTTGTTTTTAAGATTTTTCATGTGTATGTTGTAAATACCTTGTTGTGCAGCCATTGCTATGGGGATTGTTGGGGAGATAGTTATCCACTTTAATGATTAATCTACCACAGGTGAGGTTTAAATACGTTCCCTGTTTCTATTGGTGGCATACACTCACCACTCCCTATATCTATTTGGCTGCCATACACTATCAGCACTCTTTGAAAAAGTCCATAGCCTGGACGAAACATGTTAGAGTGGTTGCCTGATGTTTGCTGCTAGCGATCAATAAAGTTTTTTTAGACATCCATGCGTTGGCTGCTGAAGTTGCTGTGAACCACGGACCATCTTACCCCCTTCTTCCTGTGTCATCATTTCCGGCGGAGCACGCTGACGCCAGCTACACCAGAGGAGGAAGCCGCTGCAGAATTCCCTGCACCAACAGGGACGGCTTTTTCGTGAGTACTCCTAACCTCCACGCGGTATTTCAGGGAGATTATTGAGGCGGTTAGTGCCGGGCTGTGATTTACTTGGGGGCGCCCCTTAGGGAGGTGTCCCCCTGTACCTCTATCCGGCTTACTATTACCCAACTCCCTGTTTTCAATACCGGAGGCTTATTGTTTCATTAATCATTGCTGGGTCTCTCTTCAATCAAGTTGCCATAAAGTGTGTGCACTACCTGTTAGCAGCCTCGGTATACTGGGTAATTCCATATTCTCTAGCAATCTATTTCTACCTGATGGCTCACGGGCAAGTGAATAAGTGAATAAGTAAATTGTATATGCTTATTTGGACTATCCTGGAAAATTCCAAAATATAAAGGACATTATTTACTCAAGAATTTAAGGATTACTGTTTTTTGCACTTAGGCTTCAGCCAACGCATGAGAGTTTTTAACAAGATATTAATAAATAATTTTTATTTTTAATTCAATACTATTATATTGTTTTTTTGCCATGGAAGATATTGATGTTGAATCAGAGGATACAAATGTGGATACATATGTCAATGCATGCGGGGATAATGCCAAACGTTCAAAAAAAGCTGCCCACTTGTTTAATGAAAGTACTGAGGTTATATGTGAGGAGCCTTCAGACCTCACACATTACTTTGTAAAGCTAGAAAGACTGTTGGTGTTGAATATACGCCTATGGTGGGACATCACCTCATTGAACAACTATATTAGATGTAAAAGAATACCACGAGGTTTGCGAATAAAAAAGACACCAACATTTGGCTTTACCAATATGCAATTTGAGCAGGACTGGACTGATACTCTAAACCAATGTTCCTTAAAGCTAATGGAACTAATCATTCAGCAGAAGTCAAAAGAAAAAGAGCAATTAATGTTGGAAATAAACCTTTTGAGGAACAACTTGAAGCCATTTACTAAAATGGATCAATTTATAAAAAACGACAAAACCCTGCTGACTAATATTGAGACCATAGAGGACACAATAAGTGACAAAAAACACAGCAAGTTCGAACGAGACCGTGTAGATTATATAAAAGGACAAATTTATTGTTGGCAGAAACCTCAAACAAGAGAGAATGTGGGATCCAATACAGCAAGGGGGTTTAAACCTCAATCCAAAGGATGGTCTAAAAGCAACCCTAATAAGTCTATCTTAAAGGGAAGATCAGCTGACAACTCAGGTGCGGAGTCAGACTACTCAGAGTGCGAATTGAGATCTCACTCTGTATCTTTTGAAGGTTCTACTGAGAGTATACGGGATAACCATGGGAGATCTAGGAGCGACAGCAGGTCATCCATCACATCTAATGGGGCCAGATCAAAAAATCAGGAACAGGCTCCCTCTTCGTCTTCTTTTTTATCCACAGGAACACGATCACGCCGCGAACCAGACGATCGCGGAGAAAACGTGGAAACTCGCGGGAGACCAAAAAGAAAGAAGTACACATAGATGAGTGTGATAATAACGTCATTAATCTCTCAGGAGTGGAACTCTCCCATGCACAATTATCTCTACTAAATAAGGGACTGGGTTTTGCCCCGGTTCAGGACTTCCACTTGTTCCAGACTGTGATTGACCTCCAAAGGTTTACTCGCAAATTATCCTTAAAAAAGTTTTTTATATCAAGAGGACATTTTCAAACTAATAACTTGTCTGACTCTGATAATGATGTTGTATTACCCAATACTGATGATGAACTACCTAATATTGTTACTAATGATGCATTAACTAATATTTCTCTTGATACCTTTCAGGAAACCTGTGTATTATCAGACTTGGACGCATTACTTGAGCAGCAAGGCGAAGAAATCAATGCTTTCTCCCAACCTTTCTTTGGCACCCACTCCTCAGGATTTAAAAAGAAGTCTATCTTCTGCCCCAATGCCAATAGGGGGCCTTTCATTACGGCATTTGAAAGGTTGGTAGAAAGAGACCTTCAAATTTTATCTAAAGGTTTCTCCTGCTCATCTATGCATGCCAATAACCTGACATACACAGAGATTCATGAACTAGACACCTTGAAGCATAACAAAGACATCATGTTTAGAAATGCTGATAAAGGTGGAGCCCTTGTGGTTTTATCCACCCTACAATACAAACAGGAGGCATTACGGCAGCTAGGGAATCCGGATCAGTATAAACTTCTTAAAAAGGATCCAACACAGGACTTTATTAGTCAACTAGATGAAATTATTGAATTTGGAAAGATACTTTGTACATTAGACAAACATGAGATTGAATTTTTGAGAAGTCCACATCCCGTGATTCCGGTATTCCACCATCTCCCAAAGATCCATAAGTCACTGGTCGACCCTCCTGGTCGTCCTATAGTGGCAGGTATTGGATCTTTGGGAGATGGGTTATCGCGGTATGTGGACTCTTATCTCAAACCATTGGTACTGGCATTACCGTCATTCATTAAGGATTCCACGGACCTCATGGTAGATGTAAAGGATCTGGTCTGGAAAAAAGAATACAGATGGGTCACCCTTGACGTGATCTCTCTGTATTCCATCATTAATCACGATCACGGGTTATTAGCTATCACGCACTTTTTAAATTTATCACATCTGTCCACTTCACTTTGCACTTTTCTATTAGAATCTATTAAATTTTTATTAACTCACAATTATTTCTTATTTGATTCACGTTTTTATTTACAATTATTAGGCACTGCAATGGGCACAAGTTTTGCACCATCATATGCAAACTTATTCATGGGGTTATGGGAAGCACAATATATATATCACAGTAATAATTCTTATCGTTCACAAATTATTTACTATAAAAGATTCATCGACGATCTCATTATTATATGGGACGGCGATGAATCATCACTTGTAGCATTTATAAACACACTTAATATCAATAATGTTAATATCAAATTCACTTATGAACAAAATATAAATTGCATCAATTATCTGGACCTGCTCCTTTACATAGACCATGACATGCTAATCCAAACTGACATATTTCGCAAGCCAAACTCCCGAAACACACTACTGTCAGCCAAAAGTTGTCATCCACAATCTTTAATCAAAAGTATTCCGAGGGCCCAATTTGTAAGGTTGAGACGGATATGTTCTGATGACGAGAATTTCTCTTTGCAGTCACAAGCACTATTTGAGAGATTCCAAGCCAGGGGTTACAAATATACAGATATCCAGACAGCATACGAGTACGCTATGACTTTGGATCGCCCTGGAATCCTCGATAAAAAGAAAAAAGACAAACATCATAAGGGGTACATACAATCTAAGAGCAAGTATAGTGATATGAGTCCATTATTCATCACGACTTATAGTCGCCAATCCAAGCTTATATGCGACATTGTGCATAAACATTGGCACACCCTGTGCCTTGATAAGGATATTGCTGAGTTTACCTTGAAGGGACCAAAATTTTCATTCCGTAGGGCTAAGACACTAGCATCACACCTCTCGCCAAGTCACTTTCAAACTAAAACTGATCTTAAAAGAATTGGTAGTATTCCTAAAGGTTTTTATGCATGTGGAAATTGTTCCATGTGTAAATATGTTCATAGTACAAAATTTGTCCAAACTGACATCAATGGAAAAAAATATTTTATTAAAGAATTTTTGAATTGTAATACATCCTACACCATTTATCTTTTGAGATGTGGTTGCAAAAAATTATATGTGGGACGAACCATTCGGCCAGTCAAGACCCGCATTGCCGAGCATGTCAGACTTATTAAAAAGAATGATGTGTCTCATCCAGTTCCCAGACACTTCTCCAGATGCCCTAAAGGGGGAATAGCCAACTTTTCCTATATGGCAATTGAACATATCCCTTGTAACGCTAGAGGAGGCCATAGAGAGGGGGTATTAAATAAACAGGAAATGTATTGGGTGTACACTCTGAACACACTCCATCCGGCCGGCATCAATCAGGAGTGGGAACTGAAACACTTCCTGATGGGGTAATGGCTAAGTTTTGGGGTGGGTTCACAGTGTTCACCCAATTACATTGTGATCTGGGAGGTGACATATTAAGTTACTGTCTGTCATGCGGTTGCCACTGTATTCATGGATATGAATTATGTGAATAAATTGATAAAATGTTTATATCCCTTTAAAGTGAATCTTGATACTGAAAATGCTTTATAAGTACAAAAAAGATTTTATAAGTACTAGATATATGAAATCCTTTGTTATACATCTGTATACTTCCATTAATTGATATAGCTTTATATAATAATAATGATGCTGGTAACTTAAAACATCAGTAGTTGTGTTTTTAAATTTATCCATTATATGTTCTGTTTTGTTTTTAAGATTTTTCATGTGTATGTTGTAAATACCTTGTTGTGCAGCCATTGCTATGGGGATTGTTGGGGAGATAGTTATCCACTTTAATGATTAATCTACCACAGGTGAGGTTTAAATACGTTCCCTGTTTCTATTGGTGGCATACACTCACCACTCCCTATATCTATTTGGCTGCCATACACTATCAGCACTCTTTGAAAAAGTCCATAGCCTGGACGAAACATGTTAGAGTGGTTGCCTGATGTTTGCTGCTAGCGATCAATAAAGTTTTTTTAGACATCCATGCGTTGGCTGCTGAAGTTGCTGTGAACCACGGACCATCTTACCCCCTTCTTCCTGTGTCATCATTTCCGGCGGAGCACGCTGACGCCAGCTACACCAGAGGAGGAAGCCGCTGCAGAATTCCCTGCACCAACAGGGACGGCTTTTTCGTGAGTACTCCTAACCTCCACGCGGTATTTCAGGGAGATTATTGAGGCGGTTAGTGCCGGGCTGTGATTTACTTGGGGGCGCCCCTTAGGGAGGTGTCCCCCTGTACCTCTATCCGGCTTACTATTACCCAACTCCCTGTTTTCAATACCGGAGGCTTATTGTTTCATTAATCATTGCTGGGTCTCTCTTCAATCAAGTTGCCATAAAGTGTGTGCACTACCTGTTAGCAGCCTCGGTATACTGGGTAATTCCATATTCTCTAGCAATCTATTTCTACCTGATGGCTCACGGGCAAGTGAATAAGTGAATAAGTAAATTGTATATGCTTATTTGGACTATCCTGGAAAATTCCAAAATATAAAGGACATTATTTACTCAAGAATTTAAGGATTACTGTTTTTTGCACTTAGGCTTCAGCCAACGCATGAGAGTTTTTAACAAGATATTAATAAATAATTTTTATTTTTAATTCAATACTATTATATTGTTTTTTTGCCATGGAAGATATTGATGTTGAATCAGAGGATACAAATGTGGATACATATGTCAATGCATGCGGGGATAATGCCAAACGTTCAAAAAAAGCTGCCCACTTGTTTAATGAAAGTACTGAGGTTATATGTGAGGAGCCTTCAGACCTCACACATTACTTTGTAAAGCTAGAAAGACTGTTGGTGTTGAATATACGCCTATGGTGGGACATCACCTCATTGAACAACTATATTAGATGTAAAAGAATACCACGAGGTTTGCGAATAAAAAAGACACCAACATTTGGCTTTACCAATATGCAATTTGAGCAGGACTGGACTGATACTCTAAACCAATGTTCCTTAAAGCTAATGGAACTAATCATTCAGCAGAAGTCAAAAGAAAAAGAGCAATTAATGTTGGAAATAAACCTTTTGAGGAACAACTTGAAGCCATTTACTAAAATGGATCAATTTATAAAAAACGACAAAACCCTGCTGACTAATATTGAGACCATAGAGGACACAATAAGTGACAAAAAACACAGCAAGTTCGAACGAGACCGTGTAGATTATATAAAAGGACAAATTTATTGTTGGCAGAAACCTCAAACAAGAGAGAATGTGGGATCCAATACAGCAAGGGGGTTTAAACCTCAATCCAAAGGATGGTCTAAAAGCAACCCTAATAAGTCTATCTTAAAGGGAAGATCAGCTGACAACTCAGGTGCGGAGTCAGACTACTCAGAGTGCGAATTGAGATCTCACTCTGTATCTTTTGAAGGTTCTACTGAGAGTATACGGGATAACCATGGGAGATCTAGGAGCGACAGCAGGTCATCCATCACATCTAATGGGGCCAGATCAAAAAATCAGGAACAGGCTCCCTCTTCGTCTTCTTTTTTATCCACAGGAACACGATCACGCCGCGAACCAGACGATCGCGGAGAAAACGTGGAAACTCGCGGGAGACCAAAAAGAAAGAAGTACACATAGATGAGTGTGATAATAACGTCATTAATCTCTCAGGAGTGGAACTCTCCCATGCACAATTATCTCTACTAAATAAGGGACTGGGTTTTGCCCCGGTTCAGGACTTCCACTTGTTCCAGACTGTGATTGACCTCCAAAGGTTTACTCGCAAATTATCCTTAAAAAAGTTTTTTATATCAAGAGGACATTTTCAAACTAATAACTTGTCTGACTCTGATAATGATGTTGTATTACCCAATACTGATGATGAACTACCTAATATTGTTACTAATGATGCATTAACTAATATTTCTCTTGATACCTTTCAGGAAACCTGTGTATTATCAGACTTGGACGCATTACTTGAGCAGCAAGGCGAAGAAATCAATGCTTTCTCCCAACCTTTCTTTGGCACCCACTCCTCAGGATTTAAAAAGAAGTCTATCTTCTGCCCCAATGCCAATAGGGGGCCTTTCATTACGGCATTTGAAAGGTTGGTAGAAAGAGACCTTCAAATTTTATCTAAAGGTTTCTCCTGCTCATCTATGCATGCCAATAACCTGACATACACAGAGATTCATGAACTAGACACCTTGAAGCATAACAAAGACATCATGTTTAGAAATGCTGATAAAGGTGGAGCCCTTGTGGTTTTATCCACCCTACAATACAAACAGGAGGCATTACGGCAGCTAGGGAATCCGGATCAGTATAAACTTCTTAAAAAGGATCCAACACAGGACTTTATTAGTCAACTAGATGAAATTATTGAATTTGGAAAGATACTTTGTACATTAGACAAACATGAGATTGAATTTTTGAGAAGTCCACATCCCGTGATTCCGGTATTCCACCATCTCCCAAAGATCCATAAGTCACTGGTCGACCCTCCTGGTCGTCCTATAGTGGCAGGTATTGGATCTTTGGGAGATGGGTTATCGCGGTATGTGGACTCTTATCTCAAACCATTGGTACTGGCATTACCGTCATTCATTAAGGATTCCACGGACCTCATGGTAGATGTAAAGGATCTGGTCTGGAAAAAAGAATACAGATGGGTCACCCTTGACGTGATCTCTCTGTATTCCATCATTAATCACGATCACGGGTTATTAGCTATCACGCACTTTTTAAATTTATCACATCTGTCCACTTCACTTTGCACTTTTCTATTAGAATCTATTAAATTTTTATTAACTCACAATTATTTCTTATTTGATTCACGTTTTTATTTACAATTATTAGGCACTGCAATGGGCACAAGTTTTGCACCATCATATGCAAACTTATTCATGGGGTTATGGGAAGCACAATATATATATCACAGTAATAATTCTTATCGTTCACAAATTATTTACTATAAAAGATTCATCGACGATCTCATTATTATATGGGACGGCGATGAATCATCACTTGTAGCATTTATAAACACACTTAATATCAATAATGTTAATATCAAATTCACTTATGAACAAAATATAAATTGCATCAATTATCTGGACCTGCTCCTTTACATAGACCATGACATGCTAATCCAAACTGACATATTTCGCAAGCCAAACTCCCGAAACACACTACTGTCAGCCAAAAGTTGTCATCCACAATCTTTAATCAAAAGTATTCCGAGGGCCCAATTTGTAAGGTTGAGACGGATATGTTCTGATGACGAGAATTTCTCTTTGCAGTCACAAGCACTATTTGAGAGATTCCAAGCCAGGGGTTACAAATATACAGATATCCAGACAGCATACGAGTACGCTATGACTTTGGATCGCCCTGGAATCCTCGATAAAAAGAAAAAAGACAAACATCATAAGGGGTACATACAATCTAAGAGCAAGTATAGTGATATGAGTCCATTATTCATCACGACTTATAGTCGCCAATCCAAGCTTATATGCGACATTGTGCATAAACATTGGCACACCCTGTGCCTTGATAAGGATATTGCTGAGTTTACCTTGAAGGGACCAAAATTTTCATTCCGTAGGGCTAAGACACTAGCATCACACCTCTCGCCAAGTCACTTTCAAACTAAAACTGATCTTAAAAGAATTGGTAGTATTCCTAAAGGTTTTTATGCATGTGGAAATTGTTCCATGTGTAAATATGTTCATAGTACAAAATTTGTCCAAACTGACATCAATGGAAAAAAATATTTTATTAAAGAATTTTTGAATTGTAATACATCCTACACCATTTATCTTTTGAGATGTGGTTGCAAAAAATTATATGTGGGACGAACCATTCGGCCAGTCAAGACCCGCATTGCCGAGCATGTCAGACTTATTAAAAAGAATGATGTGTCTCATCCAGTTCCCAGACACTTCTCCAGATGCCCTAAAGGGGGAATAGCCAACTTTTCCTATATGGCAATTGAACATATCCCTTGTAACGCTAGAGGAGGCCATAGAGAGGGGGTATTAAATAAACAGGAAATGTATTGGGTGTACACTCTGAACACACTCCATCCGGCCGGCACCAATCAGGAGTGGGAACTGAAACACTTCCTGATGGGGTAATGGCTAAGTTTTGGGGTGGGTTCACAGTGTTCACCCAATTACATTGTGATCTGGGAGGTGACATATTAAGTTACTGTCTGTCATGCGGTTGCCACTGTATTCATGGATATGAATTATGTGAATAAATTGATAAAATGTTTATATCCCTTTAAAGTGAATCTTGATACTGAAAATGCTTTATAAGTACAAAAAAGATTTTATAAGTACTAGATATATGAAATCCTTTGTTATACATCTGTATACTTCCATTAATTGATATAGCTTTATATAATAATAATGATGCTGGTAACTTAAAACATCAGTAGTTGTGTTTTTAAATTTATCCATTATATGTTCTGTTTTGTTTTTAAGATTTTTCATGTGTATGTTGTAAATACCTTGTTGTGCAGCCATTGCTATGGGGATTGTTGGGGAGATAGTTATCCACTTTAATGATTAATCTACCACAGGTGAGGTTTAAATACGTTCCCTGTTTCTATTGGTGGCATACACTCACCACTCCCTATATCTATTTGGCTGCCATACACTATCAGCACTCTTTGAAAAAGTCCATAGCCTGGACGAAACATGTTAGAGTGGTTGCCTGATGTTTGCTGCTAGCGATCAATAAAGTTTTTTTAGACATCCATGCGTTGGCTGCTGAAGTTGCTGTGAACCACGGACCATCTTACCCCCTTCTTCCTGTGTCATCATTTCCGGCGGAGCACGCTGACGCCAGCTACACCAGAGGAGGAAGCCGCTGCAGAATTCCCTGCACCAACAGGGACGGCTTTTTCGTGAGTACTCCTAACCTCCACGCGGTATTTCAGGGAGATTATTGAGGCGGTTAGTGCCGGGCTGTGATTTACTTGGGGGCGCCCCTTAGGGAGGTGTCCCCCTGTACCTCTATCCGGCTTACTATTACCCAACTCCCTGTTTTCAATACCGGAGGCTTATTGTTTCATTAATCATTGCTGGGTCTCTCTTCAATCAAGTTGCCATAAAGTGTGTGCACTACCTGTTAGCAGCCTCGGTATACTGGGTAATTCCATATTCTCTAGCAATCTATTTCTACCTGATGGCTCACGGGCAAGTGAATAAGTGAATAAGTAAATTGTATATGCTTATTTGGACTATCCTGGAAAATTCCAAAATATAAAGGACATTATTTACTCAAGAATTTAAGGATTACTGTTTTTTGCACTTAGGCTTCAGCCAACGCATGAGAGTTTTTAACAAGATATTAATAAATAATTTTTATTTTTAATTCAATACTATTATATTGTTTTTTTGCCATGGAAGATATTGATGTTGAATCAGAGGATACAAATGTGGATACATATGTCAATGCATGCGGGGATAATGCCAAACGTTCAAAAAAAGCTGCCCACTTGTTTAATGAAAGTACTGAGGTTATATGTGAGGAGCCTTCAGACCTCACACATTACTTTGTAAAGCTAGAAAGACTGTTGGTGTTGAATATACGCCTATGGTGGGACATCACCTCATTGAACAACTATATTAGATGTAAAAGAATACCACGAGGTTTGCGAATAAAAAAGACACCAACATTTGGCTTTACCAATATGCAATTTGAGCAGGACTGGACTGATACTCTAAACCAATGTTCCTTAAAGCTAATGGAACTAATCATTCAGCAGAAGTCAAAAGAAAAAGAGCAATTAATGTTGGAAATAAACCTTTTGAGGAACAACTTGAAGCCATTTACTAAAATGGATCAATTTATAAAAAATGACAAAACCCTGCTGACTAATATTGAGACCATAGAGGACACAATAAGTGACAAAAAACACAGCAAGTTCGAACGAGACCGTGTAGATTATATAAAAGGACAAATTCATTGTTGGCAGAAACCTCAAACAAGAGAGAATGTGGGATCCAATACAGCAAGGGGGTTTAAACCTCAATCCAAAGGATGGTCTAAAAGCAACCCTAATAAGTCTATCTTAAAGGGAAGATCAGCTGACAACTCAGGTGCGGAGTCAGACTACTCAGAGTGCGAATTGAGATCTCACTCTGTATCTTTTGAAGGTTCTACTGAGAGTATACGGGATAACCATGGGAGATCTAGGAGCGACAGCAGGTCATCCATCACATCTAATGGGGCCAGATCAAAAAATCAGGAACAGGCTCCCTCTTCGTCTTCTTTTTTATCCACAGGAACACGATCACGCCGCGAACCAGACGATCGCGGAGAAAACGTGGAAACTCGCGGGAGACCAAAAAGAAAGAAGTACACATAGATGAGTGTGATAATAACGTCATTAATCTCTCAGGAGTGGAACTCTCCCATGCACAATTATCTCTACTAAATAAGGGACTGGGTTTTGCCCCGGTTCAGGACTTCCACTTGTTCCAGACTGTGATTGACCTCCAAAGGTTTACTCGCAAATTATCCTTAAAAAAGTTTTTTATATCAAGAGGACATTTTCAAACTAATAACTTGTCTGACTCTGATAATGATGTTGTATTACCCAATACTGATGATGAACTACCTAATATTGTTACTAATGATGCATTAACTAATATTTCTCTTGATACCTTTCAGGAAACCTGTGTATTATCAGACTTGGACGCATTACTTGAGCAGCAAGGCGAAGAAATCAATGCTTTCTCCCAACCTTTCTTTGGCACCCACTCCTCAGGATTTAAAAAGAAGTCTATCTTCTGCCCCAATGCCAATAGGGGGCCTTTCATTACGGCATTTGAAAGGTTGGTAGAAAGAGACCTTCAAATTTTATCTAAAGGTTTCTCCTGCTCATCTATGCATGCCAATAACCTGACATACACAGAGATTCATGAACTAGACACCTTGAAGCATAACAAAGACATCATGTTTAGAAATGCTGATAAAGGTGGAGCCCTTGTGGTTTTATCCACCCTACAACACAAACAGGAGGCATTACGGCAGCTAGGGAATCCGGATCAGTATAAACTTCTTAAAAAGGATCCAACACAGGACTTTATTAGTCAACTAGATGAAATTATTGAATTTGGAAAGATACTTTGTACATTAGACAAACATGAGATTGAATTTTTGAGAAGTCCACATCCCGTGATTCCGGTATTCCACCATCTCCCAAAGATCCATAAGTCACTGGTCGACCCTCCTGGTCGTCCTATAGTGGCAGGTATTGGATCTTTGGGAGATGGGTTATCGCGGTATGTGGACTCTTATCTCAAACCATTGGTACTGGCATTACCGTCATTCATTAAGGATTCCACGGACCTCATGGTAGATGTAAAGGATCTGGTCTGGAAAAAAGAATACAGATGGGTCACCCTTGACGTGATCTCTCTGTATTCCATCATTAATCACGATCACGGGTTATTAGCTATCACGCACTTTTTAAATTTATCACATCTGTCCACTTCACTTTGCACTTTTCTATTAGAATCTATTAAATTTTTATTAACTCACAATTATTTCTTATTTGATTCACGTTTTTATTTACAATTATTAGGCACTGCAATGGGCACAAGTTTTGCACCATCATATGCAAACTTATTCATGGGGTTATGGGAAGCACAATATATATATCACAGTAATAATTCTTATCGTTCACAAATTATTTACTATAAAAGATTCATCGACGATCTCATTATTATATGGGACGGCGATGAATCATCACTTGTAGCATTTATAAACACACTTAATATCAATAATGTTAATATCAAATTCACTTATGAACAAAATATAAATTGCATCAATTATCTGGACCTGCTCCTTTACATAGACCATGACATGCTAATCCAAACTGACATATTTCGCAAGCCAAACTCCCGAAACACACTACTGTCAGCCAAAAGTTGTCATCCACAATCTTTAATCAAAAGTATTCCGAGGGCCCAATTTGTAAGGTTGAGACGGATATGTTCTGATGACGAGAATTTCTCTTTGCAGTCACAAGCACTATTTGAGAGATTCCAAGCCAGGGGTTACAAATATACAGATATCCAGACAGCATACGAGTACGCTATGACTTTGGATCGCCCTGGAATCCTCGATAAAAAGAAAAAAGACAAACATCATAAGGGGTACATACAATCTAAGAGCAAGTATAGTGATATGAGTCCATTATTCATCACGACTTATAGTCGCCAATCCAAGCTTATATGCGACATTGTGCATAAACATTGGCACACCCTGTGCCTTGATAAGGATATTGCTGAGTTTACCTTGAAGGGACCAAAATTTTCATTCCGTAGGGCTAAGACACTAGCATCACACCTCTCGCCAAGTCACTTTCAAACTAAAACTGATCTTAAAAGAATTGGTAGTATTCCTAAAGGTTTTTATGCATGTGGAAATTGTTCCATGTGTAAATATGTTCATAGTACAAAATTTGTCCAAACTGACATCAATGGAAAAAAATATTTTATTAAAGAATTTTTGAATTGTAATACATCCTACACCATTTATCTTTTGAGATGTGGTTGCAAAAAATTATATGTGGGACGAACCATTCGGCCAGTCAAGACCCGCATTGCCGAGCATGTCAGACTTATTAAAAAGAATGATGTGTCTCATCCAGTTCCCAGACACTTCTCCAGATGCCCTAAAGGGGGAATAGCCAACTTTTCCTATATGGCAATTGAACATATCCCTTGTAACGCTAGAGGAGGCCATAGAGAGGGGGTATTAAATAAACAGGAAATGTATTGGGTGTACACTCTGAACACACTCCATCCGGCCGGCATCAATCAGGAGTGGGAACTGAAACACTTCCTGATGGGGTAATGGCTAAGTTTTGGGGTGGGTTCACAGTGTTCACCCAATTACATTGTGATCTGGGAGGTGACATATTAAGTTACTGTCTGTCATGCGGTTGCCACTGTATTCATGGATATGAATTATGTGAATAAATTGATAAAATGTTTATATCCCTTTAAAGTGAATCTTGATACTGAAAATGCTTTATAAGTACAAAAAAGATTTTATAAGTACTAGATATATGAAATCCTTTGTTATACATCTGTATACTTCCATTAATTGATATAGCTTTATATAATAATAATGATGCTGGTAACTTAAAACATCAGTAGTTGTGTTTTTAAATTTATCCATTATATGTTCTGTTTTGTTTTTAAGATTTTTCATGTGTATGTTGTAAATACCTTGTTGTGCAGCCATTGCTATGGGGATTGTTGGGGAGATAGTTATCCACTTTAATGATTAATCTACCACAGGTGAGGTTTAAATACGTTCCCTGTTTCTATTGGTGGCATACACTCACCACTCCCTATATCTATTTGGCTGCCATACACTATCAGCACTCTTTGAAAAAGTCCATAGCCTGGACGAAACATGTTAGAGTGGTTGCCTGATGTTTGCTGCTAGCGATCAATAAAGTTTTTTTAGACATCCATGCGTTGGCTGCTGAAGTTGCTGTGAACCACGGACCATCTTACCCCCTTCTTCCTGTGTCATCATTTCCGGCGGAGCACGCTGACGCCAGCTACACCAGAGGAGGAAGCCGCTGCAGAATTCCCTGCACCAACAGGGACGGCTTTTTCGTGAGTACTCCTAACCTCCACGCGGTATTTCAGGGAGATTATTGAGGCGGTTAGTGCCGGGCTGTGATTTACTTGGGGGCGCCCCTTAGGGAGGTGTCCCCCTGTACCTCTATCCGGCTTACTATTACCCAACTCCCTGTTTTCAATACCGGAGGCTTATTGTTTCATTAATCATTGCTGGGTCTCTCTTCAATCAAGTTGCCATAAAGTGTGTGCACTACCTGTTAGCAGCCTCGGTATACTGGGTAATTCCATATTCTCTAGCAATCTATTTCTACCTGATGGCTCACGGGCAAGTGAATAAGTGAATAAGTAAATTGTATATGCTTATTTGGACTATCCTGGAAAATTCCAAAATATAAAGGACATTATTTACTCAAGAATTTAAGGATTACTGTTTTTTGCACTTAGGCTTCAGCCAACGCATGAGAGTTTTTAACAAGATATTAATAAATAATTTTTATTTTTAATTCAATACTATTATATTGTTTTTTTGCCATGGAAGATATTGATGTTGAATCAGAGGATACAAATGTGGATACATATGTCAATGCATGCGGGGATAATGCCAAACGTTCAAAAAAAGCTGCCCACTTGTTTAATGAAAGTACTGAGGTTATATGTGAGGAGCCTTCAGACCTCACACATTACTTTGTAAAGCTAGAAAGACTGTTGGTGTTGAATATACGCCTATGGTGGGACATCACCTCATTGAACAACTATATTAGATGTAAAAGAATACCACGAGGTTTGCGAATAAAAAAGACACCAACATTTGGCTTTACCAATATGCAATTTGAGCAGGACTGGACTGATACTCTAAACCAATGTTCCTTAAAGCTAATGGAACTAATCATTCAGCAGAAGTCAAAAGAAAAAGAGCAATTAATGTTGGAAATAAACCTTTTGAGGAACAACTTGAAGCCATTTACTAAAATGGATCAATTTATAAAAAATGACAAAACCCTGCTGACTAATATTGAGACCATAGAGGACACAATAAGTGACAAAAAACACAGCAAGTTCGAACGAGACCGTGTAGATTATATAAAAGGACAAATTCATTGTTGGCAGAAACCTCAAACAAGAGAGAATGTGGGATCCAATACAGCAAGGGGGTTTAAACCTCAATCCAAAGGATGGTCTAAAAGCAACCCTAATAAGTCTATCTTAAAGGGAAGATCAGCTGACAACTCAGGTGCGGAGTCAGACTACTCAGAGTGCGAATTGAGATCTCACTCTGTATCTTTTGAAGGTTCTACTGAGAGTATACGGGATAACCATGGGAGATCTAGGAGCGACAGCAGGTCATCCATCACATCTAATGGGGCCAGATCAAAAAATCAGGAACAGGCTCCCTCTTCGTCTTCTTTTTTATCCACAGGAACACGATCACGCCGCGAACCAGACGATCGCGGAGAAAACGTGGAAACTCGCGGGAGACCAAAAAGAAAGAAGTACACATAGATGAGTGTGATAATAACGTCATTAATCTCTCAGGAGTGGAACTCTCCCATGCACAATTATCTCTACTAAATAAGGGACTGGGTTTTGCCCCGGTTCAGGACTTCCACTTGTTCCAGACTGTGATTGACCTCCAAAGGTTTACTCGCAAATTATCCTTAAAAAAGTTTTTTATATCAAGAGGACATTTTCAAACTAATAACTTGTCTGACTCTGATAATGATGTTGTATTACCCAATACTGATGATGAACTACCTAATATTGTTACTAATGATGCATTAACTAATATTTCTCTTGATACCTTTCAGGAAACCTGTGTATTATCAGACTTGGACGCATTACTTGAGCAGCAAGGCGAAGAAATCAATGCTTTCTCCCAACCTTTCTTTGGCACCCACTCCTCAGGATTTAAAAAGAAGTCTATCTTCTGCCCCAATGCCAATAGGGGGCCTTTCATTACGGCATTTGAAAGGTTGGTAGAAAGAGACCTTCAAATTTTATCTAAAGGTTTCTCCTGCTCATCTATGCATGCCAATAACCTGACATACACAGAGATTCATGAACTAGACACCTTGAAGCATAACAAAGACATCATGTTTAGAAATGCTGATAAAGGTGGAGCCCTTGTGGTTTTATCCACCCTACAACACAAACAGGAGGCATTACGGCAGCTAGGGAATCCGGATCAGTATAAACTTCTTAAAAAGGATCCAACACAGGACTTTATTAGTCAACTAGATGAAATTATTGAATTTGGAAAGATACTTTGTACATTAGACAAACATGAGATTGAATTTTTGAGAAGTCCACATCCCGTGATTCCGGTATTCCACCATCTCCCAAAGATCCATAAGTCACTGGTCGACCCTCCTGGTCGTCCTATAGTGGCAGGTATTGGATCTTTGGGAGATGGGTTATCGCGGTATGTGGACTCTTATCTCAAACCATTGGTACTGGCATTACCGTCATTCATTAAGGATTCCACGGACCTCATGGTAGATGTAAAGGATCTGGTCTGGAAAAAAGAATACAGATGGGTCACCCTTGACGTGATCTCTCTGTATTCCATCATTAATCACGATCACGGGTTATTAGCTATCACGCACTTTTTAAATTTATCACATCTGTCCACTTCACTTTGCACTTTTCTATTAGAATCTATTAAATTTTTATTAACTCACAATTATTTCTTATTTGATTCACGTTTTTATTTACAATTATTAGGCACTGCAATGGGCACAAGTTTTGCACCATCATATGCAAACTTATTCATGGGGTTATGGGAAGCACAATATATATATCACAGTAATAATTCTTATCGTTCACAAATTATTTACTATAAAAGATTCATCGACGATCTCATTATTATATGGGACGGCGATGAATCATCACTTGTAGCATTTATAAACACACTTAATATCAATAATGTTAATATCAAATTCACTTATGAACAAAATATAAATTGCATCAATTATCTGGACCTGCTCCTTTACATAGACCATGACATGCTAATCCAAACTGACATATTTCGCAAGCCAAACTCCCGAAACACACTACTGTCAGCCAAAAGTTGTCATCCACAATCTTTAATCAAAAGTATTCCGAGGGCCCAATTTGTAAGGTTGAGACGGATATGTTCTGATGACGAGAATTTCTCTTTGCAGTCACAAGCACTATTTGAGAGATTCCAAGCCAGGGGTTACAAATATACAGATATCCAGACAGCATACGAGTACGCTATGACTTTGGATCGCCCTGGAATCCTCGATAAAAAGAAAAAAGACAAACATCATAAGGGGTACATACAATCTAAGAGCAAGTATAGTGATATGAGTCCATTATTCATCACGACTTATAGTCGCCAATCCAAGCTTATATGCGACATTGTGCATAAACATTGGCACACCCTGTGCCTTGATAAGGATATTGCTGAGTTTACCTTGAAGGGACCAAAATTTTCATTCCGTAGGGCTAAGACACTAGCATCACACCTCTCGCCAAGTCACTTTCAAACTAAAACTGATCTTAAAAGAATTGGTAGTATTCCTAAAGGTTTTTATGCATGTGGAAATTGTTCCATGTGTAAATATGTTCATAGTACAAAATTTGTCCAAACTGACATCAATGGAAAAAAATATTTTATTAAAGAATTTTTGAATTGTAATACATCCTACACCATTTATCTTTTGAGATGTGGTTGCAAAAAATTATATGTGGGACGAACCATTCGGCCAGTCAAGACCCGCATTGCCGAGCATGTCAGACTTATTAAAAAGAATGATGTGTCTCATCCAGTTCCCAGACACTTCTCCAGATGCCCTAAAGGGGGAATAGCCAACTTTTCCTATATGGCAATTGAACATATCCCTTGTAACGCTAGAGGAGGCCATAGAGAGGGGGTATTAAATAAACAGGAAATGTATTGGGTGTACACTCTGAACACACTCCATCCGGCCGGCATCAATCAGGAGTGGGAACTGAAACACTTCCTGATGGGGTAATGGCTAAGTTTTGGGGTGGGTTCACAGTGTTCACCCAATTACATTGTGATCTGGGAGGTGACATATTAAGTTACTGTCTGTCATGCGGTTGCCACTGTATTCATGGATATGAATTATGTGAATAAATTGATAAAATGTTTATATCCCTTTAAAGTGAATCTTGATACTGAAAATGCTTTATAAGTACAAAAAAGATTTTATAAGTACTAGATATATGAAATCCTTTGTTATACATCTGTATACTTCCATTAATTGATATAGCTTTATATAATAATAATGATGCTGGTAACTTAAAACATCAGTAGTTGTGTTTTTAAATTTATCCATTATATGTTCTGTTTTGTTTTTAAGATTTTTCATGTGTATGTTGTAAATACCTTGTTGTGCAGCCATTGCTATGGGGATTGTTGGGGAGATAGTTATCCACTTTAATGATTAATCTACCACAGGTGAGGTTTAAATACGTTCCCTGTTTCTATTGGTGGCATACACTCACCACTCCCTATATCTATTTGGCTGCCATACACTATCAGCACTCTTTGAAAAAGTCCATAGCCTGGACGAAACATGTTAGAGTGGTTGCCTGATGTTTGCTGCTAGCGATCAATAAAGTTTTTTTAGACATCCATGCGTTGGCTGCTGAAGTTGCTGTGAACCACGGACCATCTTACCCCCTTCTTCCTGTGTCATCATTTCCGGCGGAGCACGCTGACGCCAGCTACACCAGAGGAGGAAGCCGCTGCAGAATTCCCTGCACCAACAGGGACGGCTTTTTCGTGAGTACTCCTAACCTCCACGCGGTATTTCAGGGAGATTATTGAGGCGGTTAGTGCCGGGCTGTGATTTACTTGGGGGCGCCCCTTAGGGAGGTGTCCCCCTGTACCTCTATCCGGCTTACTATTACCCAACTCCCTGTTTTCAATACCGGAGGCTTATTGTTTCATTAATCATTGCTGGGTCTCTCTTCAATCAAGTTGCCATAAAGTGTGTGCACTACCTGTTAGCAGCCTCGGTATACTGGGTAATTCCATATTCTCTATGGGTGGTGAGAGTCCCCCGCTGTGTCCCGGGTGCTCGCTCCGCTCCCCCGCTGACTGTAGCGGCGCCGGGGGGGTGGGGGAAAGCGCGGGAAAGCGGGAGACCCGGGGAGAGGAGGAGGAGGTGTGTGTGTGTGTATCCGCCTCAGGCCAATGAGAGGTGTGCGGGGGCGGGCGGGCCAAGGGAGCAATATCATTGGCCTGGCCCAAGGTCCAATGGGATTGCCGCTAGGGACACAGGGAGGGATACAGGGAGGGACACAGGGAGACACATACAGACACAGACACATAGATCGCTTTCAGAAATATATAGTAGATATATATATATTAGTTTTCAGCTCATAGACCCCTGCTTCTAGAGATACTAAACTCCATAGCGGTGCCAGTATTCCGGCTGGCAGAGAAACAGTGTGACTAATCTAATGGCGACTTAAATGTCCCATGTCATGCGGGTCAATAGAAAGCCGTGACGTCATCTGGTGCGGCTTCTGATTGGCCCACATTACCTGGACCCTTGAACTCTACAGAGTTACTGAAACCCCCTTCGGAGGTGAGTACCTTTGGAAGTAGGTGGCTAACACAATTAACACTGAAATTAACACAGTTCAACTCCGGAGACCTCTTGCTTCAAACCTATAATAAAAAATAAATATAAGGTATATATGTTTTCTTTAAAGTTAACCTGTATTTCTGCTTTAAAGCCTACATTTTTGTATGAGTGTATCTTTTTATTTATACAGTAGAGCACCTTCCAATACATAGTATTTTAGAGCAGTAATACAGGGGACAAAATAATAGCAGACTTAATTGGAATAAACACTACAGACAAACATAAATGTTAGGAAAATGAGTCCCTGCCTTGAACAACTTACAATCTAAGTCGTAAATACTGTAGGGAAAACATAGAGATAGTAGTAAGGTGTTATTGTGGGTGCATACTTAAGGTGTCATGGTAATGACATATGAGATGCAAAGCACTAGCCAAGGGACTATTACTTTGGAGCCACTTAAATGAATCATTAAATAGGTGTGTTTTAATATATACCTTAAAGGTGGAGAGAGAGGCAGTGTGTCGAATATTGAGGGGAGGGGAATTCCCAAGGTGTGGGCAGTATCTTACTTACTGCATCTTTTGCCCACATTTACTAAATTAAGAGTTTAGCAGGACAATTATTTAGGTCACCAGCTACCGCACACTGCAACATAGCACACTGTGGCCGGAACAGGGCGGAAAATAAGAGGAGGCTCAGAAACGGGCAAGAGGTGGGAACAGCATATGAAGAGATGAGACACTAGTTGATAACTGAAATAAATGGTAGCATTGTTTATATTTTTATTTTGAAGTATTGCAATCACTGTTACAAAGCAAAATATTCACATTTTTCTCCAGGAATAAATGTGGTAACTTGCTCTGGAAAGCAGTACCCCACTGCTGAAGTACTGGATTACCTAGTGGTATAAATTTATACCTAGTGGATAATCACGCCGGAGAAAAGAGAGCTTTGAAATCTGAAAGTAGAGCATATGCAAACACTGACGTATCTAGTCCTGTCTTCATAGTACAGAGACATTTCAGAGTCGCCCATGGGACCCGCCAGAAACTGATATGTTTGTCCCATTGATATAAGAAGCATCTGGAGAGCAAAGAAATGATGCAATCCCTCCACATTCCTCTGGTTCCCCAATCCTAAAGATAAGGTCATATAAGAGATATCAGTACATTTATAGAATAGAAATGCGTGAACAGTCCAAAATGCATTGCAAACATTTTAAGCGTTTTTTTCCCCAAATACAATTCTTGGTAAATGTTTTGTCAAGTATCAAAAGGATAAAAATGTTGCAAAATAAGTCTTAGATTTAACAAGCTTTCAGTGAAATATTCCCAAACATTGGGGTATATTCTATCCGTGAAGAGTCAATGGGGTTTCCGTGTCAGACTGCATGGATCGGAATCTCAGAGTTTGTAGAATATACTCCAGTGAGTGAACATGGTGACTGTGTCCTATTTATATAATAATTAAGAAAATCAAGAGATATAGTACTCAATAGTATTGGATAGAGGTTGAGACAAATGTTTTATCCTTTGCCTTGGGCAGACATGCTATATCATATACAGTGTGAATTGCAAGTATTACCATCACCTAAATCAACATTTGTGGTATCTTGAAATATACATCAATGTTGTGATGTACCGTAAAATACCAGCCACTGTAAGTTGTGTTGCATAAATGAGAAAATATTGAATATAATTGTTTTAAAAGAGAAATACAATAGCTGTACACCAAATACTGTATATAACACTGTCACATTGAGTTTGATGTCTGGAGAAAATTAGCCTGTTAAAGTGTGTTCTCTTACCTAGGTATGCCATAAAGAGTCATCATTTCTTTCTGCTTATCGGTTGTATTTCTCAACTACAAACCACACAAGAGACACATTAAGTGAAGGTTCCGCATTCTCTTATTCATTACACATTTTTTATTTTGCTCCCTCACACTTACCACATTACTGAAACTGGTGTTGATTCCTCCGAATGCCAGACCATTCACTCGAATGTTCATGGGCTGCAACGCCATTGCCAGGACCTTTGTGAGGCTAAGTAGTGCTGTCTTACTTACGCAATATGGACCAAAATCCTAAATTAAAAGAAAAGAAAGGAATGAAGGTGAATAAGGTTTTGAAAATAACAGAAGATACATAGATAGAAATTATGTGTACCCGATTCTCGTAGGCAGCAAATACATTGTGCTATACTAAAACCCTGATTGACCATGAGGGCTATAAAGGGGAACATGTGCATTGAACCATTGAATTAACACAGAGAGACATTTGCACCTACATTCCTTAGCATTTACTGATCAATACATACTGTAGTAAGTTTTTTGAACTGAAACTTCCTTAGTGGCACCTCATTCGAACTGGGCAAAAATGGATTGTGGAGACAGAAATGAAACGGATGTGACGTCAGTGCTGGCAGTTGAGGCCGGGCTGTGTTCAGGCTCAGACATGATTCCAAACGCTCAAAAAATGAGATGCGGCACCCCCCACACAGCAACTAAATGATAATGATATTAATGCAGATCCAGGGGATAATAAAAAGCAATGAAATAGCATAAGTTAATACATCCAACGCGTTTCGTAGATCTAACTACTTCTAACGCGTTGGATGTATTAACTTATGCTATTTCATTGCTTTTTATTATCCCCTGGATCTGCATTAATATCATTTAGTTGCTATTGTGCTGACTGAGCG